>NC_139920.1:18805601-18887989 GCF_963514095.1 Eutrigla gurnardus | reverse complement strand
TTCATAAGCTCAAGCAAGAAAATAAATAAATAAATAAAAGCATGGCCTGCAGTTTCCTCAACCAGGTGAGTCTCTTGGTTTTTGCCGTGTCTCGCGTGTGTGTATCCCCGCCCGTGACACCGCGTCATCCCTGCGTTGTGTTGCAGGACGAGGCGTCTCCGCCGGCTCTGACGGACCTGTGCCTGACCCACGTGAGCCAGAACCTGGACTGGTTCTGTGCGAAGCACCCCGATGGCTCCCTGTGCTTCAGAGAGGCTGTGCTCTTCCCACAGGAGCTGGCGGACCAACTGCTGGCAAAGATGGCCTCTGAAGGTAAACCTGGACCTTTTTATACAATTATAAAGACACTCCCCAATAGAGTTGGTGACTTAATTTGTTTCACCTGTCGAATAGCTGCAATCGTCTCTTTGATTAAAACAAAAACAATCTTTTTTGACTTGAATACCAGATGCTTAATCTGAACCCTAGCTCAGTCCTGTAGGTGAACCCTTAAACTCAACTGGCTCCATTACAGGTCTGCTGAACGACAGCACGGTGGGCGTGTTCCACAACTGTGAATACCTGCGGCTGAGACGAGCCTGCATCCGCACGGCACGGATCTCCGCGGAGGCCTTCCAGAAAGCCCTCTGCCCCCACAGGCTGCTGGAGCTGGATGCGGCCCGGGTCAACGCAGACCTCACCATCCCCGACATTCTTCAGGGACTGGCCACCAATAAATACTGTCAGGTAAAGCGAGACCAGTGTGCCTTTTGCTCCCTTGATATTGAAATCATCCAAAAGTGATGGTTGGGGTTTTGCTTCTTCACACAGGAGTCCCTGCAGCGACTTGTCTTGACGGGTCTCTCCATGTCGTCTCTGGAGGAACCCATCCAGCATCGCTTCAGCTCCCTCCGGGGCCTCCGCTCCCTCTCTCTAGCAAACGTGGACTTCTATGACTCCGGGCTCACGGACGTGTGTTCCCTGCCTCGGCTGGAGAGCCTCGACCTCTCCAACACGTCGGTCACCAACCTGAGTCCGCTGCTGGGCCTGAAGGAGCGGCTGCGCTCGCTGACGCTGCACCAGCTGAAGAGGCTGGAGATGAGCACGGCTCAGCTGCTGGGAGTCATCGGCCAGCTGGATGTGTTGCAGGTGAGTGGAAGGACGGAGCTGCGCGTTCTCCATGCTTTCACCCGCCATGCTGATAAATATATATATATTTTTTTAACTTGTGCAGCATCTGGACATCAGTGATGATAAGCAGTTTACCTCTGACGTGGCTCGCCAACTGCTTGGACAGCCGGGGATCCTGCCTGCTCTCGTTTCCCTGGATGTGTCGGGGAGGAAACAGGTGTGTGAAGGGAAGGGACGGGATTGGATTTTTTTTTTTACACGATTTTACACAAAATCGACACATCTGACTTGGAAAAAGGTGTCTAGCTTCCATTTGTAGTAGACAAGTGATTAACAGAGCCTGATTTATAAAAATAGAGGATACAAAACTACATTTTTTTTAAATTTAATTCATCATTTTGATTTTTGATCAACTTATTTAAGATTATTTTTCTCTAAGCATGTGTCTTATCTGTGATGCCAGTATGTTTTAGTGTCAATTTAAGAGTTTTAAGCACATTGATGATTATCAGGATAATATAGTGAATCACAATTCGGTTATGTGAACATCGCAGGTCACGGATGCAGCTGTCAAGGCGTTTGTCGAGGAGAGACCGGGGATGACCTTCGTGGGCCTTCTGGCCACAGATGCCGGGTTTTCTGACTTCTTCTCCGGTGAAGGAACTCTGAAAGTAGGCATAGAAATGTACATTAACATCGACAACATGACGCATAGAAATGGCGTCCTCTGCAATGAACTGTGTTTTACCAGGTAACAGGAGAAGCCTTCGAGACCCAGATCTGTGAGGCCCTGCGTCGCTACAGTGAGAGGGAAGGTTTTGTGAGAGAGGCTCTGTTCCATCTGTTCAGCCTGACCCATGTCATGGAGAAACCGCGGCCCGACATCCTCAAGGTGAGCCCTCATCCCATTTAAGCTGATCTAGATGATGATATTGTTATGATTTATTATGCTTAACGTGACTGCAGGGCACCTTTAACTGGTTATGAGACTCCGTTTAATACTGATATCTCTACACGACCAACGCAAGTGAAGGAGACCAGCAGCAAGAATGGCTATTTCTATATATTCCTAATGCTTGTCGTCTGTGCCACTGGGTCGGATTCCAGCGAAATCAGACCAAATCATGCAGGTTCACTAGAATGTCCTTCAGCTCAGACTCCAACGGCAACCAGCCCGCCGTGGCCAGTTCCAGTTTTGCGGGGACCTTTTGACTTGCAGTCGGTGCTCCAGCGGGAGGTGGAGAGCTTTGTGCCCGGCAGCAGAAGCTGAGCTCCGCCTCGCTGCTCCGCCGGTCCCTGCTGGGAGCCAACCCTGGCCCCTGGCCGTATTGCTGGGCCTGCTGGAGGGAAGGGAGGCACGGGAGAACCATTAGCGAGACAAATCGGGACGCACTGTCGGGCCCCGCTGCAGTAAAATGAGGGGTTTTCCAAAGGGAATCTGGTGCTCAGGCACACTGCCGATTTGTCCTCAGCTTCAAGCGATACATGTAATACCTGATAATGTTAATATTGCATTCCTCTCCTCTTGTTTTTCCTAGCTGGTAGTTTTGGGTATGAAGAATCACCCGGCCACTCTGAACGTCCAGCTGGCTGCCAGCGCCTGCGTGTTCAACCTGACCAAGCAGGACCTGGCAGCGGGGATGCCAGTGCGACTGTTGAGTACCGTCACTCAGCTTCTACTGGAGGCCATGAGGACGTTCCCCAACCACCAACAGGTAGGTTCATGTCTGCACTGCTGTCATAGGGGGACGCAGCATGGAGCGACATCAATTGGTTAAAAAAAAAACAAATCGATCAATCAATTCACCAGCAGTCTGATAACGTTTGGTTTCTTCGTCTGTAGCTGCAGAAGAATTGCCTGCTGTCTCTGTGCAGCGATCGCATTTTGCAGGAAGTTCCCTTCAACAGGTGAGAAGTACTCTTTTTTTTAACGGGTACAAAGTCGTCGTGTCAGTGTGTTTACAACAGGAACCTCTTCTTCCCGTGTTCAAGGTTTGAAGCCGCCAAACTAGTGATGCAGTGGCTCTGCAACCACGAAGACCAGAATATGCAGAGGATGGCTGTGGCTATCATCTCCATACTGGCTGCTAAGGTACAAGTTGTTTTTGTGTATTAATAGTGCATGTGCTGTTATTAATGCATAGTTGAGTTGTTTCTTAAACACGGAGCCGTTTGCTTTTTCCAGTTGTCCACGGAGCAGACGGCTCAGCTGGGAGCCGAGCTGTTCATCGTGAAGGTGAGGTTCTCGTTTCTGATGTCTTTACTGATTTGCAAAAAGAAAAAGAAAAAAAGGCACATTTTCATTTACTAACATACGCCTCCTCTTCCGCCTGCAGCAACTGCTCCACATAGTGCGTCAGAAGGCGACCCAGGGCGTGGTGGACGCCACCCTCAAATTTACGCTGAGCGCGCTCTGGAACCTCACCGACGAGTCGCCCACAACCTGCCGCCATTTTATCGAGAACCAGGGCCTCGACCTGTTTATCAAAGTTCTGGAGGTACACACGAATGTCAGCATGTACACGTGAATGAACCGCAACAACGAGGAGCAGATAGTCGTTAATCATCACGTTGCTCTGCAGATGCATGTTTGCCTTCGGGGCGGGTTGACTCACTGTTGTTTTATTCCGACTCCCTCCCCCCACAGTCCTTCCCCAGCGAGTCCTCCATTCAGCAGAAGGTTCTCGGTCTGCTGGTGAGTTTACCGCTCTCTCATTACCCTTTCTAGAAAAACTGCACGGATTTACAATACTAACATGCGACTGTTCACCTCTCACCGTCGGTCCGCGCAGAACAACATCGCCGAGGTCGGGGAGCTGCACGTGGAGCTGATGGTGCAGGGCTTCTTGGACCACATCAGCAACCTGTTGCACAGTCCAGAGGTGGAGGTCAGCTACTTCGCCGCGGGCATCCTCGCACATCTGACGTCACGGGGCGAGGAAGCCTGGACGCTCAGCCCCGAGCTCCGGTCCTCGCTGCTGGAGCAGCTGGTAGGAATCTGCAAAACTGCTCGTACACACGGATGCTGCACGCCGTTATTTTTGAGATTGTGTGTTTGAGGCTTTTGCATTTGTGTGTCTCTCTCTCTCTAGCATGATGTCATCATGAAGTGGCCCGCGCCTGAGTGTGAAATGGTGGCCTACAGGTGAGATGCAGCTTTGTTGAAGTTCCTGGTCATGTTAGTCCCAAAGAATTGAGTTCTTCTTTCAACCTTGAAAGTTACTGTAGTTTCAGAAAGTAGTTCCTCCCGACCAGCGTATTTTTTGAGGGGTTAAATGTCCCTGGAATTTAATTTAGACCCTGGTCCCAGTGATCAAAATGCAATAAGTTCCTCAAAAAGGTCCCAATTCATGGATTCAAAGTTCCTGCAATCAATAACACGATTTTATGACAAGAACCTGATTCAGCATTCCTTATTCAAGGCCTGTGTAAATGTTCTAACCTGAGACACAGACTGCATGCTAACTATGTTGTTGTTGTCTCCCATGCATCAGGTCATTTAACCCCTTCTTCCCCCTCCTGGAGTGCTTTCACACCCCCGGCGTCCAGCTGTGGGCGGCCTGGGCCATGCAGCACGTCTGCAGCAAGAACGGTGAGATTAGCTTCATTCACGAAGAGTCTCCAGTCTAGGCGGTTTCTTGATAGATTTGATGCTGTGCGCTCCCGCAGCCGCGCGCTACTGCAGCATGCTGTTGGAGGAGGGCGGCCTGCAGCAGCTGGAGCTCGTCCACACGCACCCGCAGACCCACAAAGACGTGGAGCTGTTGGCTCAGAGCATCCTGGAGAGCCTGCAGCGCCACAGAGCCCGCACCGGCCAGCCCGCACAGACGCACACAAGCCAGCGCCCGCCGCCAACGCCGCAGTGACCTCACCGAGGTAAAGACTCGCACGCTGGAGGTGATTCATCCATAACCGTCTCAAAGTGGTTTGTCAGACTTTTACGTTTTCTTTTTCAGGGAACGAGGCTTCCTGACGTGTGTGTGTGTGTGTGTGTGTGTGTGTGTGTGTGTGTGTGTGTGTGTGTGTGTGTGTGTGTGTGTGTGTGTGTGTGTGTGTGTGTGTGTGTGTGTGTGTGTGTGTGTGTGTGTGTGTGTGTGTGTGTGTGAGACACTACATTACAGAACAAAGGCCATGCAATTCTTTGCACACACACGAAACTTATTTATTTTCTTCGTTTCAAAGCGAAAGCGTTTTCTGTGTGCGTGTTGATGTTGTGATAGAAAAAAAAATGTAAATTATGAGAACTTGTGGTCAGTTGAGCTCAGATCTCAACCTGAGCTTTGCGTCTGTGTTCTTGTTAGTCCAGCATTATGATGATTTTAGTAACGGCCAAAAAAAATAAAATAAAAAAAGCCTGTCAGTGCGACGCATACAAATCCCAGTTTGAACCCCCCAGAAGCTCCGCGGCGGGTTCTCGACCACCTCCAGCTCCCGCGCGGGACCCTGGTCGGCTGAAACGGGACGATTGTTTTTAGCTCGTCGGATATACGCATGCTGCGAGCTCAAGCATGCCCAGTTTGTCCGAACGCTCGTACCGTGCCTGCCCCTTTTTGTTCACAGCAGCGTTCTGTCCACTGAAGCCTCCGGGCCCTCCATACTGCTGTTCCTCTCCTCTTTGTTCAGTCTTTTTGATCAGCTTTTTGATTTGAAGCGACGGGACACTTGCCCGGGGCGTGTTCAGTGGGTTCAAATGTTCCAAACATTTAAGATGGAAACCTAAATTACAGAGTTTTGCGGAGCTGCAGTTTTTCTCCCCTCAACGTTTCAAAGTCGGAAACCCGGAGATCCAGAGTAGAATCCAAACTAGCAGTTAGGTCTGGTGGCAATAAGGATTTTGTTGGCTGTGCTTTCCAACGCGTCTTTAAAAAGCAGACAGCGCTTCGGTGTGAGCATGTGTGTGTACGTCTGTACAAGTAGCTGCATCTTAAAACGCGTGACTGTGATGTGTACATTATAATAGAAAAGCAGTGGAATAAGTCATTGGTTGTTCTGGATTGTTGCATGGAATTTATTGAGATGTGGGGGAAATATGCATGAGTTTTTTCTGCCATTTTGACCTGGTTCACTTCCTGTCGAGAAGCCAACATTCGCCCGTGATCTCCTCTTTTTCCTCCGAGGTCTCGTCGTTTTCTATGCAAAATCAAAACTCATGTGGTTTATACAAACCGCTGTCGAACCCCCCGATACGTTTGTGAAGCAAATTTGGAGTCACACCACGACTTGTATGCTAATGGGCATAAAGATAATGTATCGTATGGTATTCTGAAACAGCAATTGAATTACAATCTTTCGATCAGTTAATCGCTAATCATGCCTGAGCTGATCTCGGCAGCTTCAACGAGGGCAAAGGTCACACACAGTCCTTTTTGTTGGTTTTCCCCGGTCCTCCTGACATGTCGGATTGTTTAGTTGAGCCTCTGAACGTTGGCCAGTAGGAAGAAAAAAGTCCAGGTACGGTACGTCTGATTGTGCCATGTTGCTGCTGAGAGTCACGTTTTCAAAGTTTGGAAATAAAAGAATGTACATTCCCCTAAACTGGAGAGGACACGTGTGTGTGTTGCCTTTTTTTATTCCAAAGAAGTGTGAGACGTGTGAATGAAACAATATAAACCTACTTTATTTTTTTTAAACTTTTAATCAAATTAAAGTCTATGGAAGCCCATTTCTGAAAGTTAACGATTCTCATTATTGTGACACCAAGTCATTATTATGAGATGTTAAGTCAAATTAGTGATAGTAAAAATGATGAAAGTGTCATAAATCATGATGATTTTCTTTTTCCTTTCTCTTTCATTACCTGGTTTAAATGAGCTTCCATAAAAAAGTCCATCTCTGAATATCACACTCAGGCCGACCTTCCCTGGCGTTTGGACACACTGGGATGAGCACACAGAATCAGTGGTGTTAATTGTCCATCATCGAGATCTTCAACGGGAGGTCCGTGACCCCTGGGGGGGTCCGCAGAGTTACTGCAGGGGGTCCCTGAAATGACTTTTTTTCTTCAAATATTTTAAATGTCAAAAAATACACATTAACAACCGATAATAATCACATATAAATGTTCCTATTTATTAAATGTTGTGATGTGATGAAATGCCAATATAGATTTAAAATATGTTCTATAAATATATGAATCTGTCAATTATTTGAATGGCTTAGCATTGTTTACATACATTATTACAAAGTACTTGTAATGCATGGCCTCTGTTCGGTCACACAGCTGTGGGGAGTTGTGCTTCTGTGTGAGACAAACAGAGTTCATTCCCCGGTGTAGCGCGGCGGCCTCTTCTCCAAGAAGGCAGCCATGCCCTCCTGTCTGTCCCGCGTGGGGATGACCTGCAAACAGAGGGGGCGGGGCCTCAGAGGGTTTCACAGACGGCGGACTGCTGAGCCCTGCTTCGATTCTAAGCACAACAAATCACGGGGAGCATCTGCGTCTGACTTGCAAACGAGGATTTGCGAAAAGATGATTAACGTCCCGTGATTCTTACCCGAGCGTAACACATCCTCTCTATCGCCATCGCAGAGCCGATGTCCACCTAGAAGAGACAGACTTCAGTCACGACCAGCTGGTGTAGAACACAAATAAATCAGGTCGATGAGTCACCGACGTACCTCGACACCTCTGTTCATTGCCTCTTTAGCCATCTGCACAGCGATGGGAGCCTGGAGAGAGGAGACAGTTAGACAGTCTGAGACATGACGAACAAAAAACGAAAGGTGGAGGCACATTTGTAAAGAGAAAAGGTTTGAAAGACGTGGGTGTTCACGAGGCAGGGGCGTGTCTGTCGAAAGACTGAAGAGTTGCATTGTGGGAAATGTAGGATTGAATGTTTGATCGAAAACTAGGAGTCAAAACAAAAGGATGTCACGGACACGGTTGTCTCTTGAAAATCCTCCAACTTCATTAAAGTTAAAAGGAGTATCAATTAAAATGGAGCTGAAACGTAACTTAAAGAACATCCAGCTTCTGTAGGCGGGACATATCATAAACAAAAATGTTTTATTTCAGCATATATTGTTAAATCGGTGCACAATAAAAAAAAAAATCTAAAAAAAGAGTTAAAAAGCCTTTTTTTTTTCATTTCAGCTTGACTTATTTTTCGCAGCCCCTGCAGACAAAAGCAGTTTCTGAGCACCAGAGTCCTTTAAGAAAACCACTCAACACACACCAACGCAAGCGTGCCGGTTCCTGTGTGTGTGTGTGTGTGTGTGTGTGTGTGTGTGTGTGTGTGTGTTCAGTGCTATTTGTGGTCCGTTTCTCCACTTGACTGCCACTCCGGCCCGGCTGACTGCGGGCGTCTGAACCGGAGTGAAAGAAACACGGAGCGACAGAGGCCTGAAGGAGACGGGGAGGGAGGGAGGGAAGAACACACGAGGGATGAGGAGGATGGAGATGGAGACGGGCGGGTGAGGAAGGAGGAGGGATGCATGGCTGTGTGTTGCGTCACCTGGGGCAGGATCTCTCTGGCCAGGCCGAGCGCCTCTCGGTGGGCGGCGTCTCCGCTCCGGTTCTGCTCCACGGCTCTGTTCACGAGGCCCATCTCCAGCGCCGCCTGCCCGCCCACGCGGCGACCTGACGGCGACACAGACGGAGAGCGTGACGCACGAGCGTCCCGTTTCCACGGGAACAAAACGTGTCAACATTTGTGTAACCACCTGTGAAGATGAGCTCCTTGGCCAGAGCGACGCCGACCATCCTCGGCAGCCGCTGACTGCCCCCTGCAGGACAAAGGTCAAGGTCAACGTCTCACAGATGCTTTTGTGTGTCTCTCTGCGTGCACGTTCAGTACTTTGCAAAAGGTCATTTGTGTGACCTTATGTTTTTGGTCTTACCCGCCCCCGGGAGCAGCCCTCGCGTCGTCTCGATCAGACCCATCTGTGCAGAATAGGCTGCAAAACACACACACACACGTGCACACACACACACACACACACACACAGCAGTTGAAGGTCGGCGCCACCATTAGGCTGGGGAGGGCGTAAGTCTGACTGATGCCTCCTGTCAGAGCGATAGACGTAAACACCTGCGAACCTATAGCTCGTCGGCCCTCAGCCAATCGCCGAGCTTTCACAGGTCACATGTGGGCTCGACTGCACCAACAGCTGGGCAGATGTGTCCGGCCTTCGCCAGCTATCATTAGTCTCTGAGCTCAGCAGCAGATCATTCATACTTCGGGGGGGAAACAGTCACGATTTCAG
This sequence comes from Eutrigla gurnardus, assembly GCF_963514095.1. Classification (NCBI taxonomy): domain Eukaryota; kingdom Metazoa; phylum Chordata; class Actinopteri; order Perciformes; family Triglidae; genus Eutrigla; species Eutrigla gurnardus. The sequence goes on along the minus strand of NC_139920.1, from coordinate 18,878,677 downwards.
CTCCTAGATTCCTTTTAATTAACTTTAAGTTCTAATAATCTTATTTGCCAGCATCATAAAAAGGTATGTTCTGCAGAGTTTTTTTAAACAAAAGGTTAAGTTCTGAAATATTTATCTAATAGTAATAATTAGGATCTTGACTTACAACTAAAACTGATGATTTATTGTTTTGTTTGTTTTTTGTTTATGTAAACAACTAATGGTTATAGTTATATCATTTCCTGCACCCTAAGTTGAAATCTTCAGATGTCCACAATCCAAAGATATTCAGTTTAATGTCACGTATGACAGAACGTCAAGTCATCACATTTTAGTCATCACATCGCTTTTTTTTGTTGCTTAAACGATTTGATTATGAACAACTGTTGCAGCTCTGGGAGCAATATTCTGCCTATGTTTATGAATCGTTAAAATAATTTTAAATATAAAAAAGCAAGGACAGGAACATAAGAGTTTGGCCCGATGTTGTAACATTAACATAAATGTCTGTGAGGGAGACGATTCTGCAGGACAATACATTGAGAACCGTGGTTCTAATCCACACTGATGGCTGAAGGGAGGCTCGTCAATCTGGATCAATGGCCCTAAGTGGTCCGTCGGGACTCGACCGCCAATCTGATCCGATCCAACCGGACCGGCGACAGCCGGGACGAGAAGATGACGTCCCCTTTTCATACACAATTAAAGATACGTTGAATATTGAATACACTCCAGCACGATGCCGACTCATCCCACCGGACGGCTGAAGGTTCAGAGGTCACTCACCGGCGGTGCGGAGGTCACAGGCCAAGGCCAGCTCCAGCCCGCCTCCCAGGGCGACGCCGTCCATGGCTGCGATGGTCGGCATGGGCAACGACGCTGCGGTCAGAGGAGGGTTCGTAAACACACTGTGAATGTTGGGGAACAATCACTCTGGACTCTCTCTCACCTATCTGAGTCATGAGGGATCGCAGGCCGTGAACGAACAGGTCAGACTCGTTGGCGTTCATCAGAGCCCTCTCTTTCAGGTCTGCACCTATGGGTGACGTGAAAACCGGCTGTGATCACAGACTCCAGAGAGTGAGCGTGGCGGCTTTTTCAGATGCCGAAGACGACACTTACCCGCACAGAAAACACCCGGCACCAAACTCCTGAAGACCACCACGCGAGCTGCTGAGTCACCGGACAGAGTGGACGCCAGCGCGCTCATCTGCACCCACGGGACACGCCGTCTTAGTCAGCGTGTGTGTGTGTGTGTGCATGTGTGTGTGTGAGAGAGAGAGTGATGGTGATGTAGAGGTCTGCTCACCTGTGACACAAATACGTGGCCCAGAGCGTTTCTGGCCTTCTGTCGACACATCAACACCTCCACTATCCCTGAGACAGAGAGAGAGGGAGAGAGAGAGAGTGAGAGAAAGAGAGAGAGACAGACAGAGAGAGAGTGAGAGACAGAGAGAGAGAGAGAGAGAGAGAGAGAGATAGAAAGGGAAATTGAGAGAGAAAGAAAGTGAGAGAGAGTGAGAGAGGAATAAACAGGAAAGTAAACACTGGTCTGTGGCACTTGTGGGATTATAACCTGTTCTTCCTCTGCGAGTAATGCACATGTTTCTGCGGTGACGTCACACAGTGAGTGTGTCATGTTAGTGAGTGAAACGTTGTGAACAATGTTGAATCCCGTCCGCGTGTCCCTCCTACCTTCGTCGTCTCCCTCTAACCGCTTTAGATCCACCTCGACCGGGTCCGTCGCCTCCGTGTGCAGCCCGCGGCTGTGAGCGCGACTGCACGCCGTCAGAGTGCGACCGTCACCGGGCAGCAGTCGCGATCCGCCCCGGGGGATCCGGTGGGCCGTGTGGCCGTGCGTTTCCCGCAAAATCACCGCCGGCCACCGGCTCGATGAGCACCTGGGCCGCGCCAGTCTGCGGAGGACGGTTGCCATGTTTGATCCCTCTCAGAAGCAGGAAGGTGATCGGAGGAGCTGCAGGATGTTTGTCTTTCTTCCTGTGAGAGGAGGGACTTCATACGGCAGACGGGGGGCTCAACCGGCCCCTGGGTCTCTTTGTTGTTTTATGTCTATTTGCAGATGTTTTAAATATATCTGCATAGTTGTTGTTGTAGTCTTTTGTGTGTCTTTGTAGTTCCTGTGTCTCTTTACTGTCACGTATGTCTCTTTGTGTCATTCTTCCCGGCAGTTTGTTGTCCCTCATGTTGTTTTGTGTCTCTTTGTGGTCTTTTTATTTTTTATTTTGCTGTCATCACGAGTGTCTTTGAAGCTGTCTTAAATAACTTTAAAGTTGTTTTTGGTATCTTTGTAGTATTTTTGTGTCCTTGTATTTGCTCTGTGTCTTTTTTGTTGTTGTAATTTTGTTTTGCCCCATTTCATAGTTATTGTGAGTTTCTGTGTCTGTGTTTCACAGCAGTTCTGCATCTCGTAGTAGTTTTGGTCTCTTTGCAGTCTTTTTGTGTCTCCTTGTAGTCATTTTGCATCTCTTAGTAGTTGTTTTGGTCTATTTGTAGTCATTTTGTCATGTTTCTCTGCAGTCCTTTCGAGTCGCTTCCTGGCCGGTAAGTGTCTCTTCCAGTTACATTTTTTTTTTTTTTTTGGTGAAGGCCCCTGGGCTTGTGCCCGGTCGGCCCCGTTCAGTAATCCATGCAGGCAGAGAGCCAGACACGTAATGATATTCTGTCAATTAATCAGTTATGCTTGAAATGATGAAGTGACTTTGGTATCATTTTTACACTTGATACCAGTAACTGTTTCACACAGCAAAACTTTTGTTATTGTGAAAGTTTGTCTTTTACTTCTTCTACGCACGCACGTACACACACACACACACACACACACACACACACAGTATTGCGTTCTGTCTGCAGAGTGTCCAGTCTTTGGCCAGACAGAGTTGATGTAATGTTTTCCGTCACGCTGCCCATGTCTAGTCTGACCATACATTATTGAGCGGGTCTTTACAGGTTATGCAATTACACAGTCAGAGGCTCTGATGACACAACAGTCTGAACACAGAGAGCCGATCTGTGTGTGTGTGTGTGTGTGTGTGTGTGTGTGTGTGTGTGTGTGTGTGTGTGTGTGTGGTCCAGACATTGCAATAGAAATATTGTGATTGTAAAAGCGCCTTTGTGAACTATTACAAAGTATATATATCAATCACCAATACATCAATCAGTATTGCACCAATCCCTTCTGCCACGGCGAGCACGCTTGTTGCAGCTGCCTGCCTTTGTTGGTTCTTCCACTAACTCTGGTTAGTGAATCAGATGAATGTGTAACCGAGATGTAAACCGGTCCTGAGCGTGGAGCTGCAGGCCGACGGGGTCAGGAGGCCGACGGGGTTAAGATGAGTTAAGAGGAATTTAAACTCTCACCACAACTCAATAGAAACATATTTTCACTCACGCAGAAGGAAAGAGACAACAAGACATGCGCGGAGGTTATTTGAGAGTTAAAGAGAGGGCCAAGTGTGCGGATTCTGTTGCGGTGCAGGTGAAATGTCACCCGGTGATGGACTACTCTGCTTCGGGAGGCTGCTCCGATGTGGATGTCTGGCGAGTGTGTGCTTCTCCTCCCACGTGTTCGGTGCCTCGAGATATAAATCTGACGGTGACGTTTGAGTGACGGGAAGCGAGCCTGATGGCCTCTGACGAGCACAGACTGTCGGCCGGATGAATCGCACACACAGGTCTGGCGACGTCTAAGCAGCAGGAAACGCAGACGTGGTATCCATTCATCATCAAAACTGACAAAAGGAGGAAAGCTGTTTGGTCCAGCGTGATTGCCCGATCACTTCCTGGCTTCAACAAACATATTTAACATACTTAAAGAGGACCTATTAGTCCTTTCCTCCAGAAGATGCCGTTTTTGGAAACGTCCTTTGTATGGATTTCTAAAGGCAGTTGTTGCTCACAATCACTTGTATCACTATTCCTCAGCTGTTATCTGGTTATGGTAAGGGGCTGGGACATTCCTGACAAACACAACAACCCGGTGGACCAATCAGAGCAGACCAGGCTTTTTGGGAGGGAGGGACAGGACGTCAAACAGTGTTTCAGAGTGAGGCTGCAGCACAGCCAGGGTAGGAGGCATTAAAAGCAAGTACACAGACCTGAACGTACAAGAATGAACCAGAAAAGGAGCGTGATGGTCCTCTGTAAGTCGATGCCAACCAAGAAGCAGTTCCCCCCCTATCCTGCAGGGGTCAGCCTCGCATCAGAGGGTAGATTGGAGATTTGCTCCGTCCTGTTGCTCCTTGGCTGATTCCTTCATCACCAGCTCACGTTTTCAGAGACCACTGTGGTCCAAAAGACGTGAAGTCGTCCCACTAGCCAACAAAAAGCCCCCCATCAGTGGCAGGAGGCGGAGTCGTGTGCAGATCGCTACAGAGCCCGGGCCTGAGTTTGGGCCTGGTGACGGGGCCACGAGGCCGGGCATGAGTCAGAGGGAGTGAGTGGCGTCCTGTTAGTGGAACTGTCCGTCACGGGCGAGACAGCACAGGGCTCTGCTCCGGGCGTCACTGACCTTTTATACTAACACACACGGTGCTCTGGCTGAAGCTCCGTCTACAGTCACCTATGGAAAAAAAAAATCCTTCAGGCTGTTTTTAACTCGTCGAGAGCTAATTTAGTTTCAAAACCATGGAAGAAAACAACGCCGCCATGTTTGTTGTTTGTGTTTGCAGTGGGAGGATTAGTGACGGAGATAAGGAACATGAGAGAAAATGTTGGTTTGTTATGCAAATGTGTTCGTGTGCCGAGCGGAGCTGCCGTCGTGTGAGCACATTGAAGTCGAGATGAAATGAAAAATGTATACGCAAAGAAACAACATCAATCCCTACATGTTTCCGTGCGCTGACACGAGTACCAAACACCATCAGTCATCCATTAACAATCTGAAACTTTTGAGAGATAAGGTAGGTTGTGTGTTCAGCGCCCCGCTCTCTAGCGGTCCAATCAAATGGGAAGGATTTGATTTAAATTCCTCCTCTAACTGCAAACCACTCAAATATTTATTGTTTCATTGGGACTTCGAGACCACCGAAGTGCACGTCAGCTCTGCTGATGCTGCAGAACCAACAGCCATCAACGCCCGATGGAAGACAGGAAAAAACAATACACTTTCATCTTCAAACATTGTTGGAAATGCGTTTAAAACAACCTGCATACATGCACTCATTGTTTTCCTAAACACGTAATGAGTCCAAGAGTCTGCCGCCACGCTGCTGGCTCTGTGAGACTACTCAGGCATCGCGGTGCTTTAAGCTAAAGGCTAAAGGCTAACATTGATGTGCTAACAGGCTCACAGTGACCAAGTTCACCATCTTAATGCTGATTGCTAATTAGCACAATGTACAGCAGAGGCTGATGGGAACGTCATAGCTGTAGTTTTTAGGGTTTTTACTAAAACATTGGAAAAAGTGAAATTTTACCCAAAGGCAAAGTCAGTAGGAGTCATCCTCTGGGGACCGAGAGTGTCTGTACAAGACTTCATGATACCATCCAGTAGTTTTTGAGATATTTCTGAAAATTCGCTATTTCAGTAATGCTTGATATTCACAATGCCTTGGTAATTGCCAGAACTCCTTCAGCTCAGCCTCCAGCGGGGCCTCCAGAGGGGACCAGCTCATTAGGGACAGGTTCGGCTTCGATGCCGCCTTCAACCTGCGGGCGAATCTCCAGCGGGAGGCGGAGAGCTTCCTGGAAGCAGACACCAACATCGACACCCGCTGGAGGAAAGGGAGGCTCGGGAGAACCAGGACTAAGCAGGAAGAGACTGTCAGACCCTGCAGTAAAATGAGAGGTTTGCTAAAGGGAGTCTGGCAGCTGCAGATTTTAGGGGACGCAAAGCTGTGATGCTCGTGGAAACACCACCACCTTTGTCCACAGGGGGCGGTAAAGATTGACACAAAATGAAAGTTCCGTGTATTAAGTTAAGTTAAAGCGGTAAACCTTCAGTGAGAATGATTTGTCTGATGGGCCAACGTATTGTTTAACAACTAAAATATAGATCTGTATCTTTTAAGAAACTCTCTTTTATATGTAACCAATTTCATATCCGCTTTCTTTTCTTTACATTAGAGGCAACACATAAAATCTTCTCCATCCACAGAGCACCCACACTTACACACCGTCCAGTCTAGAGGCAGTCAGGGTGACGGATGGAGGAGCGTACTCTTGGTTCAATTACATTAGAATGATGGAGTCGGGTACGCGCTGGGGGGGAAAAAGAGCCTCGAACTCGGTGGATGGATGGTGGAGCGAGAAGAGTTACGACCGTGATGAGAAAGAGGAGTTACAGCTGCACACGGAGGAAGACAAGAGGACAACTTTTACTCACCGCTATTTCGTCCCAGGGATGTCTCCAAAGAGAGGCTAAAAGATGTGACGTAATGGGAGGCACCTCTGATGGAGGGGGCCCTCAGACCAGCTGTCTGCTAGTCGACAGCCGACACTGCAGACACTGCAGCACGCACCCTTATGAAAGAGTAAAGTGGAGTCCCGCACGTGCACAGAGCAGGGAACATCCACGCAGACGCGGCCACGCGGCACGGGGGACGGCTACCAGATAGCATGTAACTGTGACACGCACGTGCATCTCCGCAAGCCGACACCGTGTGGAGCAGCAGCCATTAATGATTGTGATCGGCGGGCCTCACCCGGGCAGCGAACACGATCCAGCAGGGCCATTTAGATCCAGCAGGGCCATTTAGATCCAGCAGGGTCATTTAGATCCAGCAAGGCCATTTAGATCCAGCAGGGTCATTTAGATCCAGCAGGGTCATTTAGATCCAGCAGGGTCATTTAGACGGGAACCCGTGACAGAGGGAGCAGTCGGGCCGACGCTGATCAAATGGCCTTATTTTCCCTGCAGGCTGCAGCTTTCCTTCGATAATGAGGCTTCAGGCTGAAGATAGACGTCCATGATAGATGATAGACGACCACTGCAGCTCTGATATTTGTGTCATTCATCCTCCGCCTCCTATTAATGTTATCATGATTATTAAACACTGTCAGATGAAAAGACAGACACCACTCTCATATCTGCTACTGCTCTCATCATTCCTATCCTATCCTTCCATTCCTTATGTTGTTTATTAGGCACACATGACATCTTCTTCCTCCAATTCCTGGGAGTGAATTAAGAAGTCATGTAGGCCTACTGATGTGAGGGTCTAAGGAGGATGCTGTATGTTGGAAACACTGTAAAGCACCTGTATAAATACAATTTACATTTAATTGAATATCTGAGCAGTAAATCTCTGCTAGTCAAAAAAAAAAAAAAAAACATAAAGACAAATTTTATTGTTGTTGTTTGCATCTGGGGATTCAAATGGTTCATTGGCTGTGATGATGCTCCAATGACTTCTGCTTCCCTGAAGAAAGCAGCTAAAAAAAAGAAGAAGAGTATAGCTGGTAATACATTACCAGTCATTTTGCTCACAAGAATGTTTTAATCTCTTCCCTCATGACTAATTAAAGTCATACCTATTCATTCATGATTTATTCATATTTCTGAGAGGCATGGGGACATAATGGCACATCGCCACGTCGCTTGGCATCGAAGTACCATAAATCGTACATTCGTGCTTCATCTTCATCAAAAATCTGCTTTTCACTGCTTTTGTTCCATTAAACGACACAGTAATGAGACACTTTGTCACACAAACACACGAGTGTGAACAAATCCAAATGTGAGTATGCCAATAAATACATTAATAATACATAATAATAATAATAATAATAATAACTGAGCACACACAACATAATCCCATTTGAATGCATTATGTTGTCAACAAGACGCTGTGGGACACAATAAGGAGAAGAAGCACTGGACCACATGAGATAAGGAGGTCTGCTTAATCGGTGCATGCAAGATGATGCTGCTGCGCGCGCGCACACACAAACACAGAGAGAGAGAGAGAGAGAGAGAGAGAGAGAGTTATTTAGAGTTTCCCCTGCCGCTCTGTGCTCCGGACGTCTGGTTTTCTCCAGAGAACACCGCCTGCTGACGTCACCATTGCAATCGCACCATTGCCCTCACTCACGCGCAACACCAATACAGTTTAGTACTTCTGCGCGTGCAGAGCCGCAGCGTGGAGAGGAGGGTGTGTGTGTGTGTGTGTGTGTGTGTGTGTGTGTGTGTGTGTGTGTGTGTGTGGGTAGGGGGGGGGTGTCGGATCACCACAGCGCAGCGGAGACAGAGAGAGACACGCAGAGCGGGTCTGAGCGCTGAAGTGGACGGACGCGCTCCTGACTTGTCTGCTGGACACACGCGCGCACACACGCGCGCGCGCTCAGACGAACACGCAGTCAAGGACACGGCCGATGTGAGCGGCGCGTTTACCGGGAGTCTCCAGGATTGTGTGCTTTTCTTTGTTGTTGTTTGTTTTGTTTTTCGTGCACAAGTCATGCCGTTTGTTTGGAAACTAAATAAACAATGCACTCCGCCGGCGACAAGTCCCCCGCGAGGATGAGTCACCGACGTGGTGACGGACAACATCCACAGCTTCCTGTCATCTTCTCACGCGGGACAAAGTCCGCTAAGCCGCGCGGTCCTCACCCCGCAGAGCGATAAGCGTCTCTCGGTCACCTTCTGGAAGAAAGAGAAGAAAAAAAAACAGGATGTCTCGTGGCGGCGCGTGCGTGGCGCGCCAGAGCGCGTGTGAGTGACTGACCGATAGTGTTTTTCTGAGAGAGAGAAAGAGAGGCTGGATATAAACAGCAGCCAGGCTTTCCGGCAGCGACAGCCAGGCACTCCGAGCAGCCGTCTCGCCCCTCGCACAGCTCCTCACACCCATGCAGGATGCCCGGAGAGCGCCGGGGAGTCCTGGTCCAGCGCAGCCCGAGTTCATGACGCTCTGGGCGGCCTCGTCATGCGTCTGTTGCCCGAGCCCAGCGCCCAGTCCCTCCGGCTCCTCTTCCTGTTTATCTTCGTGATGGGGGTGACCCCGTCCCCGGCTCTCACGGCCGGCTGCCCCGACAGATGCGTGTGCGACGACCAGCTGGTGGTCCAGTGCGCCGGGCAGGAGCTCACCCTGTTCCCCAACGACCTGCCCCTGGCCACCCGGCAACTCATCATCTCCAACAACCGCATCGGGGACCTTCCGGCGCTGCAGCTCAACTACCTGTCCGATCTGGTCTACCTGGACTGCAGCAACAACTCCCTGACCGAGATCTCCGAGTCCACCTTTGGGAATTTGCGGAAACTGGCCTACCTGGACTTGTCGTTCAACACCCTGCTTCAGGTCGAGGACCGGACTTTCGGACCCCTGGCGTCCCTGGTGATGCTCCGGCTGACGGATAACCTGGGTCTGGGGGAAATCCACCCGGACGCCTTCTCGGAGAACATGGCCCTGCAGGTGCTGGACGTGAGCCGGAACAACCTGACGACCCTGAACATCAGCAGCCTGATCGCCCTGCCCGCGCTGAGGTCCCTGGGGCTCAGCGGGAACCCCTGGAGCTGCGACTGTGACACGGAGGACCTCTGCCTCTGGGTGCAGATAGAGGGCTTCAAGTTCCAAGGTGAGGCTGGAAGGAGTGTGGTAGGGGATAACACATTAACGGGGGTCTAAAGAAGGTGGTTTAACCCAGAATAGTACAAATAAAACACACATCCTGCCAAAGCCAAAGTATGGCTTGTGAACCCGGGTTCCTGTTCAGGTGGCAGCAGTCCGATGGTCTCTTGTTAAGTCTGGCTCTTGAAGCGGGATCCCCTCTCGCTGGCCAGTAAACGGGCTCTTACATGAGCCAAAGACGCTCCAAGGTCTCGCCGCTTTGTGATTGTCACGCAGCTCATTTGGATAAGTTGATTGTGGGCGCTTGGTCAACTCAGTCCTCAGAGACGGCTGGGCCACTTATTGCTCTCCCTTTATTTCGCCTTTATGTATGCACACCCACGCTTCCACGTGCACTCCCACGGATGCAGATGGCATCTTTCTCACCTCCTCACACACACACACACAAACACACACACACACTCAAAATCCAGAGCTAATGGTTTGACCCGAGAGTCAGCAATCTGTACAAACCCGTCAGACCGCCCTTCACGTCTGAATAACGCCTCGGGTCCCCCCCCCCCCCCCCCGAACAAATCAGCATACTTGGAAGCCACATTATTTAAACAGCGGGGAATTGAATTGAAATCACAAACAAAAGGCCTCTCGAGCTCCTAAGCAGGTGAACCCCAGCAACACAGTAACAATGTGGGCTTGCTTATAATAGCATCAGTGTCTCAGTGCATTGCCTCTCTGGGTCTGTTTGTGTCCTCTCGTACCTGCTCTGCACACACTACACTACACCACACACACACAAACAAACACACACCGGCGCCTGCTTCAGTCCAGATGGTTAATGATGGTGCTCAAAAAAAGCAGGACTCCTATGCACAGTGTGTGTGTGTGTGTGTGTAAGTGTGTGTGTGTGTGTGTGTGTGTGTGTGTGTGCAAGTGACTCACTCCAGTCAAGTGTGTGAGTCAGCGTGTGATCTGGAGGTTTAGGGGACAACCTGAGGCCAGGGGGCCCGAGGGGAACGGCAATGGGATGACTGTATGGAGCTTGAGAGGAAGGCCACGTGAAGACAGCAGCTCCCCGGAAAGTTCTTATCCACCTTCAAATATCACACGGCACTGAAGCACGCTCAGGCAGGCGCACTCACATACACTTACTGGACGCACTCATCGCACCAACAAGCCCTTACACAATCACATTTTTTAAAATAAATAAATATCCGAACACAGTCTGAGAGAAGGGCTTTTGAATCCTAAGTGACAAAACACAACCACAGCTGAGTTATTGTTTGTTATCGTGTGCCAGCTAATATAACCATAGACTGTGGACTGTGGTTGCTGAAAAATATTTTTTTTAGGCAACCAAAATGTTAGGTATAACTATTATTTTCACATGGGGTTAAAGCTGTAAGGCAAAAGGTTGGACAACTTCCAGATGCTGTAGTAGCGAGCTGTCAATCCGAAGTTACGCCCGAAAGCATCCACTGCTTTATGGTCTGTTTGACTCTAGATGGACCATAATTTAATAAATGAACATTATTCTGAATTGAAGACGACTTGAAACGAGATTGAGACCATAAAGTCTTGTTTACTGAGATAATAAATCAAGAGAGAAGTAGGGTCATTTTCTCATAGACTTCCATGCAATCATCGCCCCCTGGTGGCCATTAAAAAGGATGCAAAGTTTGAGGCATTGGCTTCACTTTTCAGACCCAGAGGTTGCCACCTTCCAATTAATATACAACAAATCGCAGCTGTGTTTACCATCACAATGCACTTTTAAAAGTAAGACATGTGACCAGAGGAATTCGGACTGTACCGCAACACCCACACCCATGTCTCACCAATCATCGATATGTGATATGAAATGCACACACAAACAACTCCAGTAACCAGTTTAACAGAGTGAATGGGGTCAAGTGAGTGTGTGTGTGAGTGTGTGTGTGTGTGTGTGTGTGTGTGTGTGTGTGTGTGTGTGTGTGTGTGTGTGTGTGTGTGTGTGTGAGTGTGTGAGTGTGTGTGTGTGTGTGTGTGTGAGTGTGTGTGTGTGTGTGTGTGTGTGTGTGCTGAGCATGTAGTGTGTTTCTGTGGCCATGAATGCCCTCAGATCTGACTGCAGGACGGTGAGTCTAATGTACAGAGATTCCAGCTGTCGCTACGTCTCAGTTTGAATGTGAATCAAGTGCATGCAAGTATGTGTGTGTGTGTGTGTGTGACCCGTCTTCACAAAATAGCTCATTCAGGACCCTTCAACACTGCTGGTGATTGCCCAGGTTTAAATAAGCACATCAATTATTGCTGAAAAATTCTTCTGATTGTGTTTCTTTACATTACGTTACAGTTTCAATGTCTTCTTTTGGCATTTTATCATGTTTTCGCTCGTGCTTAAGTGAGTCACCCTGTTTCTCTTGGCCTGGAATGTGTCAGCGAGTAAGGTCGCCAGCGTTGTTCGACCGGCGGCCTTCTCAAGTCAACGAGAGGCTCTTCAGGAAAGCAGCGAGGTTAGCAGGAGCACTGGAGTTGCGTCTGTCCATGTGACTAATAAAAACAACACAAGAGGGAGAAAGTGAGGAAAGAAAGTGCAGAAAAGTCAAAGACGGAGAATAAATTCTGAATGACATTAAGTAGGTTCTGTCTGGGCTAGTGGAGGGAAAAAGGGTGATTTCCATCCGCTAGCATCAGAGCGAGTTCAGGGGCAGAGGGGTTGTTTAGTTGAATATATCAGTTCCAACTCAACGGATATAGAGAGGTATAAGTCTGCCATTGGCTGCGTGTCTCACATGGCGTTCTCCTCCCCTTCCGCTATCTATTTTGCGACGGGCACTGTTGCCTCATCCTGGGCTTAACGCCACCCAAGAGACCAAACAAAACTATGTGTAGAAACCAGAGACTCTCTATGGAAGCAACAACAAGGTCGCTGCCAAATTTATGTCTACATGACGTTATTTTAAGTGTTGATGGAGCAGCTACAATGTTAGCATAGCCTACCTCCGATCGATCCAAACTCCATTCAGAAAACAAACATTTTGCTTATCGTCTTGCTGACAGACTTAATAAACTATGACTTCAGACTTTTTACAAATTGTCATCATTATTAATTTGTCATCCTTTTTATGGCTTTGTTGTATTTAAATAAACAACAAGGTTTCGTAGTAAACCAGCCGATGTGTCTCTCTTTCTCACCACTCTCATAGCTCTGTTTTTGAACTCAGCATGCAGCTGTTTTCACTTCCTGTTCAACACCAAATTGCCAAAGGAAAAACAGCGAGAGTCTCGCTGGTGGAGTATTTTGCAGCTAAAGAGCTAAATATTTCTCTTTGGAGTTGGCGGAGACCAAAAGTAGAGCTAAAAGAGAGAGAATATTTTACTTCACAGCTGGCCAAAATGCGACACTAATGTCTAACTATTAATGATGCTATGTATCTCCTGGCCACAACGTTTTCAGGCAATATTTTCATATTAACTTTACAAGGCAATAATATGTCTGCATTATATTATCCAAATGGCAACAAAAAGTAATAATACTTCATCTTTCCTAATAAAGTCAAGTAAGTTAAAGGGAAAATAAGTTCATTATTGCTAATATTTGTCAGTACTGTCACAGATTCCTGCGATCAATCCCATCGACATAGTAAACTTTAGCTGATTTCACTTTTTTCTAGCACTTTGCAGTTTGTTTGGATGGAGTTTTGTCAATACAATGTCTCCTGTGGCTTCGAATACTCACATATGGTAGACTAATTGTCACAACTCCTTACAGATAATTGCTACTGGTTGACATTCAGCCTTATATGACCCGGCATTGTTTATCGCCATGAGGGTATATTATGTTCTCCATCATCAATTGTCCGTACTCGGCGAGTGCACCTACTTTGTCCTATTAGGATTTGAGCTTGTCGAACAACCTGCCGTGCGACGCTGTGGGTCAGTGTTGACAAGGACTTCAGCTAAATACACCAAATGTAAGTGGCTTTGTCCTGGGCTGGCAGCGTTGGTGGCGTTATGGCGGCAGTGTTTTGGGGGTGAGGTATCTTTGGCTGCTCGTCGGGGCTCTGGACAGCTCACAAAACCCCCCGAGGCAAAGAGCCAAGGCAGAGGGCCACGCACGGGGCAAGAGTTAAATATTCATAAAAAAGAGAAAGAGAAGTCGAGGTCCACAGGTTCAGAGACGGGGAAGCAATGAGAGAGGGTTCTTTTTTCTTTTTTTTTGGTTGCACCAATTGAACTTGATTTTATCCGTAATGAAAGTCAATCGTACATTACTTCAGAGACGAGAGATGAGAGGAGGGGTCGAGTGAAATAGCGTGACTAAAATAACGGAGGACGAAAAGACGAGACAAGAGAAAAGCAAAGCGATTAAGACGGACAATCGAGGGAGACTCGCAGAGAGGGAGAAGAAACAGATACAAAGGAGTTGCCAATCGGCCTGCGCGCCCCAGATCTGTCACTCAAACCCCGTTAAAACATTCATTATGACAAGGAGCCATCGATTCAATTTAATACAGGTAGATGATACATTATTTATCAGCTGGAACGATTCCTCAGACCCATCTGGTGCGGGAGAGGCGTATCGAATTCGAGCCGGCCTACTTGTGCAGCCGTAGAGCCCCGCGTATGTTTTTTAATGTCTCGGTGCATTTACGTGGTCGAAACCGAGATTGCTGCGACGCTGGCGTGGGCGTGTTTGTGATGTGATCACCTGAGGGGAAGTGTAGCTCAGGTGTGTGACATGACACTGTGTGTGTGTGTGTGTGTGTGCCAGGAGAATTAAATTGGAAAAGAGAGGACAGAGAGTGAAGATGATGGAGCGAAAAACCAAGAGAGAGAGAGAGGGAAAGGCGTGGAGGAAGAAGATGGGAAATGGAGTGATAAAGGCTGAAGGGAGAATAAATGCTAAACGTGCCACAGTGGGAGAGAAAAGTGGGAGGTGATGAAGAGAGGACGACTGATAAGAAGAGCGATAGAGGGAAAAGGAGAGAGAGAGCTGTTGCTATCTGACCTTCACTCTCTCTCTCTCTCTCTCTCTCACACTCATCCTCCGCCAGAGGAAGAAGGGATCTTATGGAGAAATGATGGAAAGGAGGATGGCAGTAATCTGACTAATGCCGTATTTGAAAGGAGAGGAATCAGAAGGCGTGTGTTATTCAGCCCTCGTGGATGTGATGGAGAAAAGGTCAGCTATTCTTAGTCTTCGCCAACCCCTGTGTGATGCTTCTAAAACGGCGAGGTACTCCAGCTTCGCTGAGAGGAAGGACCTAAAAAAGTCTTACATCGTCCGGCGAGCAGTCGTCTTTAAAATACTAAGTTCAAATACGTGCATCACATACGGTTGCCATAATTTACTATTGCATAGAAGAAAACGGCGATCCTGTGAAAGAGAAGGTTTCCAGGCGTTGACCTTTGTCACTTCACTACTTTTGAAGATGTAACCCTTTTAGATCACATCCCGGTCATATTGTGCACCTATTTAACAATATATGCTGAAAGAAATCCCCCCAAAGAAACATTTGTATTTCTGTATAAAACAATCCAGGGTTATTTTTCCGGGGAAAAAAATACGTCAAGGTTTACATCGGCAATTTCAACCAATAATATTGTGACATCCATCCATCAATCAATCAATCAATCTGCTACTACGACTCGAGAGAAGGTCGTGAGATCATCTTTTCAACCAACGTAAGGTCCCGACTTGGCCCACACATGAAAACAACACAAGGGTGGTGGGAGTTCATAATACCGCAACAATACTTACAACTCCTTTAGAAATATATACAACATTGAGGCACCCCATGTACCGATGCTCACTGCTAACTCTCAAACTGTTCTATCTTAATAAACGCAAAAAGTGTAAATATATATATACAATATTCTCTTTAAATCTATCTATGTATTTGATTTCGGTATGTAGAACATTGTTGAATGATGTAATGCGGTGACGAAAGTTGAACTCAAAAAATGACATCATGTATCGTTGTGTAAAGCATGAAGGCTTCACGAGTTGTCACCGCTTGGTTGCTCACACACGGGGATTTTCAGACTTAAATTAAGAAGTAAAATAACGAAATAGAAAGACTTCCCATTTTTTTTTTAAATGCTTTAAAAGCAGGAGATCTTCGAAATCTACATTTGAATAGATATTTTGGCAGCTGGATCAAATTGATTACAGGATATTAAACGTTTCAACCTTCGTTTCATTGTAATACCTTTATTACCTGAGTTTTGTCATTTTATGCCTCTTATTTGATCATTGAGTGGGTTTTGTCAGCTAGGAATCAAACTCAGCGAACCCCCCTCCGACTCCTCTCTCTTGGTTGGATTGGATGAAGGCGATAAAGTATGTCCATGAACATGACCCATGAGTTTCTAGTTAATTACAATTCCTCCCGTCATTGAGGAGGTTGGTTTATGGCGTTTTGCCAGTAACTTAAGTCGGCTTGTGCTTCTTCACAGAATATTTTGCTTGTTCGCCACGCTGCCTCCGCGTCGTACAAACGAAGCAAACAAGGTGACGGGCGGCGGGCACCCTTGGCAGCGCTGCCCATTACCGTCATATGTTTTCAACAAATAATACCTCAGATCCTATTTCCAGTCGACAGCTTCTATGGGGGAGGTCAGAGGTCAAGGTCAGAGCGCCTGCAGAGGAGCTATGCTTGAGCTCCCGTGTGTAAACTCCCCCCCCTACAACCACACTGATTACCATATGCATTGGCATAATTAATCTGCTTATAAATAGCTCTGTTGCCAGTTCACAGGACGGCCTCTCCGCCTCGCGGCTCTGATCATCGGCATGCACGTGATGTGAACATGTTGTGTACTTGCATGCGTGTGTGAAATGCATGTGTTTTCTTCTGCGTGGACCTGCGGGCGTCTGAGATGATTGCCGTTCCTGCTGCCCTTCGCTGTTTGGTGCGTGGAGCGGCCGCGTCGGAGCGAAGTTCATCAAAGAGTCAGCGATGTCTTTCAGCGGCGTCTCATTGGTCGTTTAAACCAACCTCTCCTCCAGGGAGGCGATGAGCCCGGCTCTCTGTCACTGTGTCAGTGCCGGCGCTCGGAAAAACCATCCAGCCGATGACTTGACACGGAGGCCGTATCGCTTGAGCTCGCCGGATTACTAGCTCTCTTTTAGATTAAAGTACACACAGAAAAACATTAAGGTCCCCCCATTCACAATTCCTGGAAAGCTCAGCTTGAGTGTCATGTTTGAGTGCTTGTATCAGCTCTGTGTGTGTGTGTGTGTGTGTAGCCCCTGTATCTGTGAGTAAGTGTGTGTGTTCCTCTGATTACTGCTGTTTATTGCCTTCAGTACCATTTTGCCCTTATAGCCCCCCGGCCCTTGCGGTGTGTCACAGAGCCGGGGGGATTTGTGTTCGCTCAGGAAATGTCGCTCAGCAAAGTCCAGACTCTTCTCTGTTCTGGCGCCTCAGTGGTGGAACGAACTCCCGACCAATGTCAGGACAGCAGAGTCATTTGCCATCTTCCGAAAAAGGCTCAAGACTCACCTGTTCAGACTTCACCTCGACTCTACATAGCATGAGTCCCACTAACACCCTCCCTCGACCCCCCCCCCCCCCCCCCCCCCCCCCCGCAAAAAAAAAAAAAAAAAAAAACTCGGATCGTAGCACTGTTACTCTTGAAGTACTACTTTACTCAGATGAGGACCTAGCACTTGTTCTATTTTTAGCTCTTACTGCATCGGCAATGATACGTCGTGGTTTCTTTGTTTCCTTCTTTTGACAAATGTACTTATTGTAAGTCGCTTTGGACAAAAGCGTCTGCTAAATGACCTAAATGTAAATGTAAATGTAAATGTAAATGTAAATGTTCGCTCAGTGGAACGACGCGGCCTGCATAGCGTCACGCTGATACCGCCGACCACGGCCCGGCTATTGTTCCCGCAACAAGGTGACATCATGCCCAGCAGACACACCGTGGGTCTTAGCACCCCGAGGTCAAAGAGATATGACCGCCATGATCATTTAGGTCCTTTTGCTTTGTCGTCATTATGCATCTCTCTTTGTTTTTGTGCCTTTTGTGGGTCATTTTGGATCGCTTTGCCACTGTTGTGTCTCTTTGTGGTTGTTTTGTGTCTCTTTGTAGTTGTTTCGTGTCTCTTTGTGGTTGTTTTGTGTCCCTTTCTAGTTGTTTCGTGTCTCTTTGTAGTTGTTTCGTGTCTCTGTGTAGTTGTTTTGTGTCTCTTTGTAGTTGTTTCTTGTCTCTTTGTGGTTGTTTTGTGTCCCTTTGTAGTTGTTTCTTGTCTCTTTGTGGTTGTTTTGTGTCTCTTTGTAGTTGTTTCGTGTCTCTTTGTGGTTGTTTTGTGTCCCTTTCTAGTTGTTTCGTGTCTCTTTGTAGTTGTTTCGTGTCTCTGTGTAGTTGTTTTGTGTCTCTTTGTAGTTGTTTCTTGTCTCTTTGTAGTTGTTTTGTGTCCCTTTGTAGTTGTTTCTTGTCTCTTTGTAGTTGTTTCTTGTCTCTTTGTGGTTGTTTTGTGTCCCTTTGTAGTCTTCTTGAGTCTGTTTCTCTGAGTGACATTTTGCAATTGAAGGCTAGGGGGCCCTGCCACATTCAATAATGCATCCAGGACCATGTCGTGAAAACAGGGACCAGACTAAAGTGATGTCTTGTCCAACTACAGCCTGACAGTAACGAAGAGAAGAAATGTGATGCCAAAGATTAATGTTCAGGGCAGACTGTTTCATCATAAGAGGGCAGAGTGGGCGTCATCCCAAATCCATCTTATGCAGCATTTTCCAGCCAGTGCTTGTTTAAGGTGGAGGAATATGGAAACTGCAGTGCAGCACGCATGCAGAAAAGTGTGAATCCTATAAGGCTGCAGCCACTGTTCTGAATCTGCTGCAATCAGACTGTACATTCAAGCTGTTGGAACAAAGAGGACACACACATATTTATCTTCTTTCTATACATACACCCTCTCACCTGAAAACGTCCTTTAGTTTAGTTGCTGAAATACCCGTCGTCTTCTAATTTGGTATCTACAGAATGACAGTATTAGTGCAGCGACTTAAAGAAAGTTTATGATTGTAATATCTCTCTGTAGGCAAACTGAATAGGTTAAGTGGTGCCAAAGCAAGTTCAAATAAGGGTACATTTTAGCTCAAGTTGGCACGCCGCGGCATAGACGCCGTCCAAACTCTCAATTAAGAAGTCTGGGCTCTTTCAAAAAACATTTTAAAGACCATTTTTCAAAATTGCATGCTTTTGGGCGAATGGTGTCTTGGATTAAGCGCCTCATAAGCAGCCGCACAAAAAACATACACCTTACAGAGGAATGTAGAAAGGCTATCTGCCAGAGTGATGTCTGAGTGGTTTCCTATGCTGAGTGATGGGATGAGTGAGAGAACGGCAAGGAGAGTCTGAATGCAGCGTGAATCATCCCGGCTGCCACCTTTTCCTGTGTTCTTCAGTAACACTAAAATCAATTTGCCTTATCTCGGATTATAGGAGGCAGCCGTGAATTTGCTCTAAAATGCAGACTCTGTGATAAAAGCAGTGTTAAAGTCAGAAACTTTATACCTGACACACTGTATTTTTCCTGTGTATCGGCTGATTGATGAGTGATGTTGAGTAATAATACAGTGTATGTGCATGTATGCTGGCTGAGCGGGTAACATTCGTCTCCTGGTTCATCCCTGGGTTCATCTCTTTGCAACTGAATAACTGCACAGTAATCTTAGGGTATCAATAATTACAAAAAAACAACAACATAATGACTTGCCATAGTGTTCCCTCCTACCTCAAAGCCCACCTGCTATTTCTGCCTTGACAGGGAAAGCTGTCAAATAAAGAGAGAAACACTAAAAACAGCTACCTGATCAACTTGCAGTTTTAACTTCTCACTGTATTCGTAACCTTTCAAGGTCAATGCTGAACCTTAACATTTCAGAGTCAATGCCTAACCTTAACCTTTTGGAGTCACTGCCTAGTCAATGCCTAACCTTAACCTTTTGGAGTCAATGCCTAGTCAATGCCTAACCTTAACCTTTCGGAGTCAACACCTAGTCAATGCCTAGTCAATGCCTAACCTTAGTCTTTCGGAGTCACTGCCTAGTCAATGCCTAACCTTAACCTTTTGGAGTCAACACCTAGTCAATGCCTAACCTTAACCTTTTGGAGTCAACACCTAGTCAATGCCTAACCTTAACCTTTTGGAGTCAACACCTAGTCAATGCCTAACCTTAACCTTTCGGAGTCAACACCTAGTCAATGCCTAGTCAATGCCTAACCTTAGTCTTTCGGAGTCACTGCCTAGTCAATGCCTAACCTTAACCTTTTGGAGTCAACACCTAGTCAATGCCTAACCTTAACCTTTTGGAGTCAACACCTAGTCAATGCCTAACCTTAACCTTTTGGAGTCAACACCTAGTCAATGCCTAACCTTAACCTTTCGGAGTCAACACCTAGTCAATGCCTAGTCAATGCCTAACCTTAACCTTTCGGAGTCAATGGCGAAACTTAACCTTACAAGGTCAATGGCTAACCTTAACCTTCTGGAGTCAATGCCTAACCTTAACCATACAAGGTTGATGCTGAACCTTAACCTTACAAGGTCGATGCCTAACCTTAACCTTACAAGGTCAATGGCTAACCTTAACCTTCTGGAGTCAATGCCTAACCTTAACCATACAAGGTTGATGCTGAACCTTAACCTTACAAGGTCGATGCCTAACCTTAACCTTACAAGGTCAATGCCTAAGCTTAACCTTACAAGGTCAATGCCTAACCTTAACCTTTCGGAGTCAATGCCTCATCAATGCCTAAACTTAACCTTTCGGAGTCAATGGCGAAACTTAACCTTACAAGGTCAATGCCTAACCTTAACCTTCTGGAGTCAATGCCTAACCTTAACCATACAAGGTTGATGCTGAACCTTAACCTTACAAGGTCAATGCCTAACCTTAACCTTACAAGGTCAATGCCTAACCTTAACCTTACAAGGGCTAATGCCTGACCTTAACCATACAAGGTTGATGCTGAACCTTAACCTTACAAGGTCAATGCCTAACCTTAACCTTACAAGGTCAATGCCTAACCTTGAACTTTTAGAGTCAATGCATAACCTTAACCATTCAAGGTCGATGCCAAACCTTATCTATTTGGGGTCAATGCAGAGCCTCAGCCATTAGAGGTCAATGCTTAACCTTACCCATTCGAAGTCAGTGCCAAACCTTAACCATTCAGGGTCAATGCCGAACCTTACCCATTCAAATTCAATGAATTGAATTTGATTCACCAATCACACCTTAAAAGGTGCATAATAGGAGATTGGGAGCATTTCTATTGCCTCTAAACTGCTCTCAACATGCCGACGCCTGATCAGGTAGATCGTGGCTAACTGTACGGTGCACAAACGATAAGTTGAAGTCGTATTCAGTAAAAAGCACCTTTGCACAGTGGAAGCACTCAGTAGTTCAGCTGCTACAGCCTGCCTTGGTTTGGTATTGACACACTCTGCTATAAATAACCAAGGTCATGTCATTTTATTCAGGTTTTTTTGTGTTTCCTGTTTTATTTTGTTAGTTACCGCTCATCTCATTTTAGATGTTCCACTTCCTGTCCCTGTGCGTTCCCACCAGTGTCTGTGCCCTGCTCCTAATTAGTTTCACCTGTGTCTCATCAGCTGTGGCTCACAGTGTCTTTAAACCCTCTGAAGTCGGTTCCCTGTTTCCAGATTGTCTTAGTACTTTTAGCGTCTAGCGTTGCAGCCTTTTCTCTCATGTTTTCTTGCCAAGCGTTTTCCAACTTTCGCCTGAGCCCTATGTGATTTTGTTTGCTTTGACAACTGATGAGAAGCCAGTGTCCAGTAGCTTATGGTGGCAAATGCTAGCAAACGTTTGTAAATTGTCACTGACTTTATGACACAATTTCACCTACAATAACAAAGTATCCTCATAGAATGGTTCCTATGATATTTTAAAAAATCATATTTGATTGTTCTTTGCCCGGCAACAAGAAGGATCAGTGCCCCTGAGGTGTTTAAAAAACAAAACTACTTAGTTAGATTAAGGAAAACAGACTTATTTATGATGGTTAATCGCCAAAAACCCAATTTTACAACTTATTTTTACCGAATAGAAATTGAATGCATCATTATGTAGCCTCAACTCGATGCTCTTTTAAGTTAGCTATTAGCTCCGTTGCTTACCCAAACAGGAATTAGCTGCCCAAAAATACAAAGCAGTTGTTGTTTGTGAGGGTGGTTACGGAGGTGTGTGTATGAGTGTTTTAAATATTTTAAACTGACAGCAAAGACAGAGGGAAGCCTCTGCAAATACTTTTACTACAATAGTAGTAATAGCAATTTCGGCCACCCTCCATGACCCCATGGGAGTAATGGACCTGCTAGCTACTAATCTGTTTCGCCGCCCCGGGCCCCGCCCAGACCTTGGGAGGGTACTGGCCCATTGCAGATACCTCCAGACCCCTGGGAGTGGGACAGGGGGTATTTTGAGTCTTTTTGCATCGAGTATAATCAGCTGTTTTCCCTCACTCCATAAATAAAACCACAGCTGGGGCAGCACATTTTCTCTTCCAGTGGTGGAGAACAATCCCTGAAGCGGCAATAAAGCCTGCAAAGTCTTATTTGGTAAGCCGGGGAGATTGAGGATGCGATTCATTCAAACCATTACCAGTACTTCTGATTACTTGTTTCCAAAACGGAGAATAAAAAGAGCGTTTCCACATTAAATGGGGGGAACATCTTTATACTTCCTGTAGATATTATCACTCATACGTCCCATTTTGGATCCTAACTGCTTTATGATAATACCTGTGTATAATTTTGTAATTTGTTTGTCTTGTTCGCCACCCAGCATCAGCCATCACATTTTTCCTTACTGCATATATCCTTTCCTATTGAATTAAGATAGATTTTTCTCACATTTTTACAGAGTATTGGCCATCATTGCAGGTAAAATGCTATTTTTCTTTACTTGAGGAAGTGAAGACTGTGGGAAACTGGGTCTGCTGAATGTATGTAATGTATGAATGAAAACGAGATCTGTCAAATAAACACTGTGCAGAAGAGAAGCCAAAATGGTTGTAACTATTTGGTTACCCACAAAAATGTATGAAAACTCTCACAGGACTCACTGAACAATGACCTATCCCAGCCTTCAAGGTCAATGCTGAACCTCAACCATTCAAGGTCAATGCCAAAACCTCAAATATTCAAGGACAATCCCAAACCTTAACCATTCAAGGTCAACATCAAACCTTAAGCATTCAAGGTAAATGTTGAACCTCAACCATTCAAGGACAATCCAAAACCTTAACCAATCAATGCAGAATCGCCACCACTTGAGGTTAATGCCGAACCGCAACCATTCAAGGTCAATGCTGAACTTCAACCATTCAAGGTCAATGCCGAACCGCAACCATTCAAGGTCAATGCAGAATCGCCACCACTCGAGGTTAATGCCGAACCGCAACCATTCAAGGTCAATGCCGAACCTCAACCATTCAAGGTCAATGCCGAACCTCAACCATTCAAGGGCAATGTCGAACCTCAACCATTCAAGGTCAATGTCGAACCTCAACCATTCAACGTCAATGCCGAATCGCAACCATTCAAGGTCAATGCCAAACCTCAACCAATCGAGGTCAATGTCAAACCTCAACCATTTAAGGACAATCCCAAACCTTAACCATTCAAGGTCAATACTTAATCTTAAAGGTGCATAAAAGGAGATTGGGAACATTTCTCTTGCCCCTAACTGGCTCTCAACATGCAGAAACTACTGCAAATGTGCTTGCTATGCCCAGCAAGAAAGCACTAACAGTATTTACCTGAGAGGGAGCTGAAGGGTGGGTACTACGCTTCCGGACGCTGTTATGTCCTCCACCTTTTTAAACAATCTAAGGTCAAAAACCAGCACAGCGTGTCTCCTCGAATCTGAGACAAAGGACCCTGGTGAGGCAATCGTTAAGTCAGTATTGATCAAGAGCCTTATCAAACCCCTGCAGATATGTTGTCGACGTTTTCATCAAAAGTTTTGTGAAAACCTTGTCAAAACACCAGGAAGGCTTAACGAGTATTTTAACCCTGGCAGGCAAACAGTCGGATTGATCTTATCACAAGAGGAATCTGCCTCAGGGGTTATCTTGAGGTTACAGTGGATATTAGGAGAATAAAGCGCTTGTGAGGAAGGATTTAAGTCAATTTGAGTTATGATTACTACAGATACCAAACTGGGCTCAGTGTCCTTGGTTTCATAATTATTTCACAACTTCTAGCTCCAGCTTTCACCTTTAACTGCTCATGAAGCCCAGGCCCAAGTATTAGTGAGAGAAGGATAGATCATATCTGACTATTATCGCCATTCTCCCCCCATCACTCATTTCCATGTTCAGACCTTTGGCTTTATTGGTAGATGAGTGTGGTTTAATTCACATTGTTAACAGCAATAATCCATCAGAGGACAGACTGCAGCGAGTCCTCCTCTCTCATCTTCTGAGATCTCGCTGCGTCCGTCCCTTTCCATTAAGTGCCTGCGGTTGCAAATATTTCAAAAATGTTCCTCCTTTTGCGTTCTTCCAATCTTTCTTTTTTACCGTTACCGTCTCCGTCTTATTCTCGTCTCGTTTTAGTCCGCCTGTCCATCTTTTTTCCGCCTCTCCCATCTCTCATTGTTCCCAGCTTGATAAAACCCTTCTTTTTTGGGGGGAGGGAGTTAGTGCAATCAAGCGTGCGGAGAGGGTGGGAGAGAAGGAGCATGGGAATCAGCTCGTAACGAGAGATGAAGTCAGATGAACCGATAGGAAAACAGCGCGTGCTGTATCCTGCGCTCCACTTATGTCTGCATACAGAGCACGCCGCTCTCATCTCTTCAACACTCCGCCTTTCATCCTAATTAATATACGTGAGGGAACTGTACATGCTAATGCTGCAGAGTCACTGTAGCGTAATGAGAACACGATAAAGCGCCGCGCTATACGCTGAATCCTGAACCGGCTCCTGCAGCCTGACCTTTGAACTCTCTGTGGCGAAATGCCGTGAATAAACATTTTAACGTATGTAGCGTCTCCTCCTCCCCGTGTGGTCATTATCATATTCCTCATTATGAACGGCAGATGTTTTATCAGGGAAAACACTCGTCTCCTTATCTCTCCGCTGCTGCAGATTGATTTGTTGGTGTATAATGATGTGCATGAAGGCGGGGGGGTTGATGTGTCAGAGCCTTGCAGTCAAGTCTAGTCACCTCTCTGTGCATGCGTGTGTGTGTGTAAGTGTGTGTGTGTGCGCAGCATAATAATGTTGTCATGTGCTAGACACCAAAGACCTGCGTTACCCAGAGGAAATCTATAACGTCTCTTGGGATCATTTATCACAAAGGTTATCACGGTATTGTTAACAGCTGTGTGTGTGTGTGTGTGTGTGTGTGTGTGTGTGTGTGTGTGTGTGTGTGTGTGTGTGTGTGTGTGTGTGTGTGTGTGTGCCTGCCTTTCTCTTTAGTACACCTTATTCTCCAGAGTAATTATATTTATTTTCTCCTTTGCCTCTCCTGATGCTCTGACCTTCATCTTTGACCATATACTGATTATTCTCTGCCACTGCCCTCTTTTATTCTATATATTTCCTCGTTAATCTCCTCGACCCTCCCTGTCTCTTCTCCCCCCCCCTCCCTCCCTCCCTCCCTCCCTCCTCTTCCTCTCCTTCACCTCCAGACGAGGGCCAGACAGTTTGCCACAGTCCCCCGGAGCTGGTGGGCCAGCGGCTGGCAGAGGTCGGCATGCAGCTGCGGGCAGATTGCCACCAGGGCCTGGGCTACTGGGACTACCTCTTCTTCATCGCCATCGGCTTCGTCATCTTCTCGGCCGGCACGGTCTCGGCCTGGGTGATGGGCGTGCTCATGGTGCTGTACGAGCGCTACAGCAAGAGGAAGAGTGAGGAGCTGGACAGCGATGACGAGGACGAGCGGGGAGGGATGGGTGGAGGAGGAGGCGGTTGTGGAGGAGGAGGAGGAGGAGGAGGAGGGAACCAAGGGAACGGGGATTTGAGCAAGCCTAACATGCAGGTGTGACAGACTGATGTGAAACCAGAACCAGTGATGAGAGGACTCTGAGACCAAAGGCTCTGCAATGAACCAAGACCTGACTGTCTCTCTGTGTTACAGATTTAGATATCGCAATATGCTCTTAAATATTTGACAAAAAGTGTGTGTGTGTGTGTGTGTGAGAGAGAGAGAGTGAGACAGACTGAGACAGCAATAAGGATGACTATGCCTTCACTTCAGGAGTACAGAATGACCTCTGAGATTATTGAGAGCAATAACTCCCCATACACACAACCACACACACACACACACACACACACACACATGCAGATACTCCACGGAGCGGCCGGTGTCTCCGAGTGGGCGGATGCTGTGTGAAGTGCTCTTGAGTAAAGGAGGATTATAAGGAGACGTGCTACGTGAAGCGACACACAGGCGGTACATTAACACATGAGGAGGTTTCGGGGGTCACAAAGAGAGTGATGCCTTATCTCTGCTACCATAACGAAAACAAAACACGTCGTACATTACGCTGTTATAGATGTGGATTTCCCACATGCCTTAAGGCAACTCACTTGAGATGGTGAACAGTCACTTCTGACAGAATCTGTCCAGAAACACTTTGGGGAGAGATTCAAATGATTTGAATGTAAGAAAAAATAAAACTTATGTGAGTCACTGCTGGAGGGATGAACAGGAAGTTTAAAGGCACCCTGTGGTGTGTTGATGAGCAGATCCCCATTTTGTTGGTATCTGAGTAACATTCGATGGACGTAACGTGGACTGAAGCATTGCATGTTTCAATTTTTAAGAAAGAAAAAATCAGCTTTGCAAATGCTTTAAAAAGAAAGAAACGCGTCTCGAGGATACAAACACGAATGTAAACATAATTGTCTTTGTTGACAAGAAAACTCCACAGGGAATCTTTAAGAGCCACTTCCTGAAAATCTGGTTTTCACTGAGGTCAAGTGTTTTTTTTTCTTCCTGTGACTCTGTGATGTAGAAGTGTACTCTGGGGTGTGTCGGTACACCGTGACATCACCGTTGGGTGTGGTTACGGGTGCAACAGAGCACACTTCTGACCAAGTTTCCATCCAGATGTTGAGGATTTAACAGAATTTTAAGAAAATCACCTAAAGGAAATCCAACACAACGCTCACTCATTTTTCAGTCGTGCACCGTTAAACCACTGCAAAAGAAGACGCCGCAACACGGCCAATTCATACTTTCCACACCTGCGTGTCTGCGAGGGTCCGCTTCGGTCTCCTCATCGGTCCACACCGGAAGCTTCACCGGGCGTTTAAGTCACATCGTCGTAATTTATTCGCTAAGTCTGTTAGGGACGATATTACATTTTGAGTTTAAAAAACACCCACAATAAGTTAATTGTGGTGAATTTTCATTCATCAGATTAATCGTAAATATCGAAATACATTTTTTTAGTGATACCGGTACTTCAACTTTCTTTCCACTCAGGTTTTGCTTTTGAAATTAAAAATGTGCATCACAGTGATCACAGGTGAAAACAGATCTGAACGCTGCGTTTCAGCCTGGTGTAAAGCTTTACAGACGCGGCGGCAGCTTCCCATCCAGACGTCCACTGTCTGCCAGCTTGTGTTTGTGGGGGCAGGTTCACTGTGGCGTCGGGGGCCGATGGAGTCGGTCGTAAAGCGAACGGTGACTCTACACTATGTGACTGGGAGCCTCGCTTGATTGACCTCACGTTACAGCTGAGCACATACAGGCCGCGGTGTATAGCCCAGCTGTCAGTGTGGGAGTGGAAGCCTCTGGGGTGGTAGTAGTAGTAGAAATGTGTGTGTGTGTGTGTGTACAACTGTGTGTCTGAGCCATCGCAGTGCATCTCCGTGAGCGGCAACGACGAGTGATTCACGAGCCCAGACTGATCCGAGACCCTTTACTTCCTCCATCCCGCCGTGCTTCCAGCCCGTCCGTCACGGGACGGAAACCGCGGGTAGGGGGATGGGTGGAGGCGGAGCGGCGTTCGCCATCAGAAGCGGGAATTCATCCTGATTGATGTACTTAGCAGCTGTATTGAAAGGCTGATTGATAGCTGGGCTTTTATTCGTTTTTTGAGTCGAGTGGCTCCAAATGCCCCAGATGAATGGGCCCGGTTGAATGATGACTCTCCGGAGGGCTCAGCAGTATGTGTGTGTGTGTGTGTGTGTGTGTGTGAGAGAGAGTGTGTGATACATGCGTACGTATATTTTTATTTCCAGCTTGCTTTATGATGGTGGCAGTATATCTATAATTGGATGCAGAAGTCAGTTCTTTTTTTGTTGTTTTACTATGGGAGGGTAATTTGTAATCAAAATGTGTCTGCTGGAGCACATCCTTACAGACACACATGTCCCCCGTTGCCTCATGGGAAGGCGTATAAATAGCACGACATTTCTGACGTATCCACGTGTCATTATTCCACATTTTGGGCTTCGCGTGTCATTTTTAAGCCATGGAGTTAAAGATGCTAAACGAAATTTGGAGCATTTTTGTGTGCTTCTCAACTGCTCTCTACTTGGAGACAGCTGAGCTCGCAGCTAATGTTGCTAACGATGGGAACAGTGATGACAGCTCACGGTGCTCTGAATTCCAAAATATTGCGCCTTTAACGTCGTTACCACGAATCAGTCGACTAAAACTACGGTGGCGGCAGTTCGGTCAATAAAACCATACCATTAGGTCGAGGAAATGCAACAAAAACTTTGCAACCGTCAATAATCGGACTTTAAAAAGAAGCAAAACATTTTGGGACATCTGTCTCAAACATCGGGCTCCTGGCAGTCTCTCTAAAATCACGTATACGTCACGTCTTCAGAGCGTAGCAAATTCACACAGATGCCTTTACATCGCATTCAGTACAGATTACATGCCGACATGCAGAAAGCGAGAACGGCGTAAAGTGACAAATTACAAATTGTTGCATCATTTATCCGCCAATTGGTGAGAGTCACACACACACACACACACACACACTCGCCTACACGAGAAAATCTCAAGGGCACAGCTAAAGTCAGGGAACATTAACACTCCTGTTTTGGTCTCTCTTACCATGCATCGCTACCTCCTCTCATCCTCAATCATTCAACACTGTCATCAGCTTTCACACAATGCACACAAACACACACACACACACCTGGACCATGATGTATCTCTTAAATCTTTAGGCTGTCATTATCAGATCATTTGTTCAAGGGGAAGCTAAGAGGCGTACAGGTTTTAAATGACCTGCAGACTGCTGGTGCCAGCCCTTCTTACATTACGTTACATTCACAAGACATTTGACCTACAAGAGCGTGACCTCACAGCTACGTACATACCTGAACGTTTCCTCAAAAACACAGTGCTTCCTGTATGGAAAGAGCAGCTATTTTGCAGTTTTTAGCAGGCAGAAATATCGTCGGTCCTTCCACCAGCAGCAGGTCAGAGGACAGGGGAAGTTGGTCGGGCGCTACCTTTGTGCTAACTCGTCAAAGGGGCAGTAAAAATATCACATGTAGGAGGTGTGTGAGGGTGTAATCATATGTAAAAGGGGCTTAATGCTGAGATATTTACAGTGTCTGGACTCAATGAGCTACTTATGTTTGTCAGTGGAAAGGGACAGGCAAAACATGCACTGAAAAAGATTCACAACAACAAAAGACTCACAATGACTACAAAGAGACACACAATGACTACAAAGAGACACAAAACGACAAAGAGACTCAAAACGTCAACAAAAGACTAAAGACTACGAAGAGACTCAAAATGACTACAAAGAGAGATACTCAAAATGACTACAGAGACTCAAAACGAACGAAGAGACTCAAAAAGACAACAAATAGACTCAAAAAGACTACAGAGACTCAAAACAACTACAAAGAGACTCAAAAAACTACAAAGAGACTCAAAAGACTACAAAGAGATTCAAAACAACTACAAAGAGACTCAAAAAGGACTATAAATAGATTCAAAACAACTACAAAGAGACTCAAAAAGACTACAAAGAGACTCCAAACAACTACAAAGAGACTCAAAAAGACTACAAATAGACTCAAAATATCTGCAAATATAGTCAAATTGGCAATAAATAAACACAAAAGGACTATGAAGACACCAAAACACCTATCAAGAGCTGCTAAGAGACACAAAAACACAAAACCAGGGAAAGACAACCCCAAAAGAAAGACAGGAAACAACTACAAAAACACACAAAACAACTACAAAAAGTATCAAAACAACCACGGACAAAAAAAGTAACTACCTAAAGACCAACCCTATTTCAAAGAGACACTAAACAGCAACAAAAAGAGGCTGAACAACTGAAGTCTGCGTGTCTTGCTGCTATGTCTGTGGCCGGGGGCCCATCGTCTCATAACCCACCCATGAAAATGTAATGTGAGTTCGTGTGGATGCTTTGCCTCTGCTATGATACGCGCCCGCCGGAGGAAAGTGGAGTTCAAAGGAATCGACCTGTTGCCCAGGGCGACGCTCTGGATGCGGCTGGCGCAAGCAAGTGATGAATAA
The DNA here is from genome assembly GCF_963514095.1 of Eutrigla gurnardus. Taxonomy (NCBI): domain Eukaryota; kingdom Metazoa; phylum Chordata; class Actinopteri; order Perciformes; family Triglidae; genus Eutrigla; species Eutrigla gurnardus. The sequence goes on along the minus strand of NC_139920.1, from coordinate 18,848,658 downwards.
GAGGGAGGGGCTGCTCTACAACATCCTCCCTCCTCTCGTCATCTCTTGACGTGTGTGTGTGTGTGTGTGTGTGTGCGTGTGTGTGTGTGTGTGTGTGTGTGTGTGTGTGTGAGACAGTGATGCAGATTCAGATCAAACCTGCTGATGTACAGTATATAATGTCTTTACTTTGTCATTTCTTTTAGAGTTTTCTTTAGTTTTGTACGCCATGAATCATCAGCAATAAAATAATTAAGGATGAAGAATGGATGAAAAGTTTTCTAAGACTTGACTTCTCAACACTGAGAGAGTGATTTGGATTCTTGTGCTGCGACAGAACAGGAATTCTTTCTTGAATTAAAAAAAAAATGACGCATTTAAATATTGTACGAATTTTTATACCACATAATACTGGAAATCTTGTTTTACACAAGCGCTAATAATGAGCCTTGAATCGAGTGCATTCATTCAGGAGGTTAACGGTATCTGCAGGCTCATAATCAGTTCTAATCTTTTTCATGAAATCAAACCCCTTTTTGATACCATCTATGTCGTCATTTTTTCAGAAAAAAAAAAAACAATTCCAGATTTATCTTTCTACACGTGTCATTGTCATTGTTAGTGGCAGAGTCCGCCATTCGAGATGGCCTACCAAAGCACAACAGAGAGTCACAGCGGAACGACCTCCTAACGAGTTATCAGCGCTGTATTTAAGTGACTTAAGCTTCACATTAAAAGCATGAACTGCTGAAACACGGGGGTGGCTTTTATTGTGAAGGTTTGCGATTATAATTCACCAACTTCTTTCTGAAAACAACACTGAGATGAGCTGCTCTTCTACTGAGAAGCTATTCAACAAGTGTTTGCTGTAGTATTGGTTATTATCGGTGAGTCTGCGGTTAGTCTGTGGCGTTGGCGCCTCCTTAAGTTGCCGCCTCCTTAAGTTAGACCAGGAAGAGACTTTAGCGGGAAACACACACACACACACACACACACACACACACACACACACACACACACACACACACACACACACACACACACACACACACACACACACACACACACACACACACACCTTAATAAGCTTAAAGCCTTCACTATGTCCACTTCTTTAAATTAGTTTCCTCTATAATGGACACAATATGTCTTTCATGTGTGACATACATACATAGAAACACACACTCACACACACACACACACACACACACACACACACACACACACACACACACACACACACACACACACACACACACACACACACAGCGGGCTCTCTGATAGGCTCGGGGGGCTTAGAGCAGGAAGCGGAGGCTCACAGATGCCTTCAATGAATGCACACGTGAATGTTTTCACTCCCCTCTCTCGCCTTCCCTCTCTTTATCTGTCCTCACACCCCGCTCCCACCTGCTGAGGCTCACAGCACTCCACCCATCCACTTTCTCTTTTCTTTCCACTCCCCCCCCCCCTATCCTCCCTCCCCCCTTTGCCTCTCTGCATTTCAGTTGTGCTGCCAACTGCTCAGCCACTTGGCTGGCAGAGAGCAGCCTCTAATCCTTCACGCGGGCCCTCGAAACTCTGCCTGCTGTAACTCAGCGGCTTTGGAGGTTCTGTGCAGCTTTCCTTTTGAGTGAGACGGCAAGGATAGCAGACAGGCAGACAGACAGACAGACAGGCAGGCAGACAGACAGAATATGTACTACTAAGAACACAAAACCCCAGAAGCACAAGAGCTGGAGACAAAACATTTTTGTTACTGTGTGTGGGAGCGTGGTGTGTGTGTGTGTGTGTGTGTGTGTGTGTGTGTGTGTGTGTGTGTGTGTGTGTGTGTGTGCGTGCGTGTGTGTGTGTGTGTGTGTGTGTGCGTGTGTGTGTGTGTGTGCTCCATCTGATCCCGTTATTTCTCTGAGGGCGATGTCAGAGCGTGAGCACGAAGCACAGAGACCATCTAATGCAATAAGTCAATAATACATCCCATCATTGCTCACTGACACACACACACACACACACACACACACAAAACAGCCTTCCGGGGTGGTTGAGGATGAGCATTTTTTTTCTTATCTTCTTGAGCCACTTTACGTCCGTATAGATTCTCCTTTACGTTGTGCGTATTCGCCGTTAACGGCAAAGGCTTGATGCAGTTCATGCTCTAATTTCTGCCACGAGGTGAGGCGGTGTGAAATATTCAAACTAAAGCAGCAGAGGTCAAAACGCAACAACTGTTTATGCATCACTTTCAACGTGACCCCACTTGAGAGCTCTTAAAACACACACACACACACACACACACACACACACACACACACACACACACACACACACACACACACACACACACACACACACACACACACACACACACACACTTCATAGCATAGAAGCCTGTCTGTGGATGACATTGTGTGGGAGCAGAGGAGAGTGTGGCTGTCAGCAGGATTCCCTCTGCTGATTTGCCCTTGAGCGCCGTAAAGAGGAGCCTGAGAAGAGCTTGATGGTCGTACCATGACGGACAACACAATTTTTAGATGGAGACTTAAAGGGAGATTATCGTGGTATTTTATTTTGTCTTATTCCAACCTGTTCTCATCAAATAGCGCCGCTCGGTCAGTGTGCGATACCGACGGGCGTTCTGTATGGAACGCGCAGCTTTCAACTCATTTCAACCCATCTGCGTCGTTATAGATGATCAGAGGAACTGACGGATAAAATGAAATAAAAAGAGAAGGTGGGATGGGACTTTCACTCAGGAGACCGCTGTCCATGTCCTGTGTGAAGCTAGTTCGGTGTTGATTCCTTTTATTATAGTTTTGTTACTCAACTTCCACACTTTGGGTAACAAACAGTCATTTTACGTAACAAAGGCAATATTTTCCTACGTTTCGTTGCGTAAGTAAACCTAAAAACAAAGTAACCCACTGAACACTGAAGTTTATTTTGAAATGACGCTATGCACGCAACAAAATGGTACGTGTTCTGACCAAGCGGCGCTGCGTGACGAGTTGGGAACGTGTTATTCTCAGAACTGTGACCACATGTATCAGGGGGGCAAGCGGCACGAAACCTCCCACAGCTTTCCAAATAAACTTGAATTTTACATAATATGTTCATTTGAAAACAGAAATCTGGTCTTTTCATCCTCATGAAAGGAAACACAGAAAGTAGTTCATCAAGCGAACTGGGATCCACCGAGGCAAAGGATCCGAATCAGAAGACGCTGTGTGTTGTTGTCCATCCTAGAAAAGTCAACACAGTATGATTAACTCAAGACGATATCGATATCATTCTATAATTATTAGCTTAAAAATGTCTGCAAATGAGCCAGAATGTATAGTCTTAGTTCTTGTTCGTGCTTTTATGCTGTGGACAGGGATGATTTTAAAAACTGTATCGGCTGTGAAAAGTGTGAGCGCCTTTTTTAGCAGAGGTCAGAGGTCACGAGTGACACACTTTCTATATGTTAGACACTCAAACAAACACCAAACTGAGCAGCAACAAAGGTGTCGGGACCTCGGGGCTATGAAGAGACCGAAGACGAGCTATGAAAACGTTTGTTGTCCACAGAGCTTATTTTCTGCAATAATCCAAGTTTTGTGTCGAGGGCACCAGAGCGATGCTCTCTTCCATGGTTACAAGACGGGGCCTTCACACACACACACACACTGTAGTCTCTCATCTTTGGCTTTACACGCTCCAACACACTCACCACAATTGTATAAATATACACAGAACTTGCTTCTGTACGACTGGCAGTTCTTAGTTAAAAAAAAAACGACAGTAACTTATATTAAGTAACATTTGAACTTTTACTATAATTAAAAAGATGTCTAACCAAACGACTCTTGTCTGAAACCTTATTTCCTGTGTTTTCATCTCCTCTCCGATACGGCGGCGAGAGAGAAAAAAACAGTGCACCTGCTACGTCAGCGTAATGTGTGCGGATGGAGGGAAGGAGGGCAGGCGGTGATTGATTTAGCCTCTGCACCAACGCCCTGGCACTCAAAATGGGATGGAGGGATGCAGGGAAGGAAAGGAGAGGCACATGGGACCTGCACTCGAACCGCATCACCCCCGATTCTTCTTTCCCCTTTCGTGTCTCTTAGTGTCTTTTTCTACCTCCCAACCCGTCTGATAATTCTCCCCCCCTCCTCCGTGGTCCCCGGTGTTTCTTCCCTCTTTTTTTCTTCCCTCTCCCTCCTTATTTGTCTTCTGCTCTCCCTCGCTTCACCTCCCTCCCTTATCTCCTCTAGTTTTTTTGGCAGGAACAGTGGTTTTATTATCCAACCTCACCTCTGCCAGGATGGGTCAGATACTGCAGTGGAGCTGTCTTCACTTGGCACCTAATGTGGAGAGGAAAAAAAAAAAAAAAACCCTCATAGCCAAGGGAGGCAGAAAACCCACGAGGAGAGTCGATCCGTGTGCTGGAGGTGAGAAGGTTCAGCGCGGCTCACGGTTTGCGAGTCCATGGAAAGTGGGTGAAGTGAGCTGCTCTTGGTTAGCGGTGCGTCACTGTGGCTGTGGGCTTTTTCTCAGGATGGGGGGGTAGACCCGACATGGCACGGCGATGCCAGAACGCCAGTCCCGGTCTCTGCTGCCAGCTCCGAGGAGCCTCAATCGATCCTGACAGCTCAGTGTGTCACCGGGTCAGGCCGAGGCCGGAGAAACAAGGAGGAGCAAGGACAAAGGAACCACTTCAATCCACTCCTTTAACCATTGTCTGTTCATCCAAGTGATTCAGGCTGCGGCTGACATATAGCATTAACTATCATGGGTTTTTTTCCCCACAATTTGGACCCAAGTCTAGCAGGAAGCCTTTATTTGAAAATGAAAAACAGATTTCATCGTAGAATCTGAAATGATTTCGTGCAGCATATTTGTTAGAGAAGAAAGATGTCGGTTAGCTTTATAACAACACAGCCTCCCGGTTCTGAAAAGTGCCTTAAATATGCATTCTCTCACTGGCCACCAGGGGGCGACTCCCCTATCTGCATGGAAGTCAATGAGAAAATGGTTATACTTGTGTGTCACTTGTGGTTGTGTGAACAACCAATAACCTAGATGGTGACGGTGAAAATGCCAAAGAGCAATAACCGATGGGTGATGTCACGGTGACCACGCCCACTTCTTATAATCAGTCTAAGGTTAAGTCTATTGTAAATAAGATTGTGTTTTAAAAAGAAAAGTAAAATAACTAAAGTAATGAATAAGCTGTGTTTTATTTTATGGGTCGACATTCGACTAAATTTAACTGGATTCGTATTTAATGTTAAAATGACATTTGCATCGCTCTTCCAAAAGCAACGCCACTTCCCATGATGCATTCAATAGCCTCTTTAGTTCAATCATTTAAATGTAAAATCTGTGACTTTCCAAACTCTATAGTCCCGTTTTGTGACGCAGGATTCCTGTTCGAAATACTCTCAGCCTCTAAGACCAAGCTGAAACTACCTTGATGACATCATCAGGGTTATTCTGAACGACCCAAAGCTGCCACCAGAGCAGCGTAGGGAGTTAGTTTGTTACTTATAACAAGGACACGGGGTGTGAAAACTGTTTAACGCACCTTTAGGGTAAATTTTACCGTAAATTTTGATCGGGAGGTTGAAGAACGTTTGTGTCCAGCGACGAATAGAATCGCAAGATATAAACACACTCGCAACAAACATACGTGAGGTTTAAAAACACACAAATGAAATCGTGTCAGCTCCTCGGGCTCCCACACAGAATGAACTGACAAGCGGTGGGAAACGACGCAGACCACTTTTTGCCCAGAGCTTAAGTGAAAATGACGTTTGACTTTCTGACCTCGACCTGCTGACTGGCTGACTGGCTGACTGGCCGTCTGGCGGCGAATCTCCCTCCGGGACTCAACCTTCTGAACTCCAGTGAGTGGCGAGGTCGGCAGGACTGGCATGCAAGCCTGCGAGGTTAAGTCCGATAAAAGACACCTCGCCACACCACCCGGAGGGTGACGGGGGTAACAGCGGCGAGAGAGACAAACTGATGTGAATGAAACAGAGAAACACGGTGATTGCCATCTTTCATTCAAGGTGAGCTCAGATCTGACACACAAACGGGGACGACTCCCAGGTTTAGATCCAGAAGCTCTCGCTTCCCTTTTTAACACGCAGCCAAAGGAGGAGTGAGTATCTGTGCTGGAACCAGCAGGTGAACCAGCTTCACATGAAACTCAGAATAGCAGCGCTCCTGGAATAGAGCTCGTCTTCCTCCGAGAGCAGCAGCTCATTACCACAGGGCTGCCCCACAGGAGGCCCCCACCCACAAACCACCACCACCACCCACACCACAACCATCACCATCACCACCACCCATAAAACCACCACCACCATCACCCACATACCATCACCACCACCCATAAAACCACCACCACCAACACCACCATCACCACCACCCATAAAACCACAACCACCAACACCACCATCACCACCACCCATAAAACCACCACCACCAACACCACCATCACCACCACCCATAAAACCACCACCACCAACACCACCATCACCACCACCATCACCACCACCCATAAAACCACAACCACCACCACCATCACCCACATACCATCACCACCACCCATAAAACCACCACCATCACCCACATACTATCACCACCACCCACACCACAACCATCACCATCACCACCACCCATAAAACCACCACCACCAACATCACCATCACCACCACCCATAAAACCACCACCATCACCCACATACTATCACCACCACCCACACCACAACCATCACCATCACCACCACCCATAAAACCACCACCACCAACATCACCATCACCACCACCCATAAAACCACCACCACCAACATCACCATCACCACCACCCATAAAACCACCACCACCAACACCACCATCACCACCACCCATAAAACCACCACCACCAACACCACCATCACCACCACCCATAAAACCACAACCACCACCACCATCACCCACATACCATCACCACCACCCATAAAACCACCACCATCACCCACATACTATCACCACCACCCACACCACAACCATCACCATCACCACCACCCATAAAACCACCACCACCAACATCACCATCACCACCACCCACAAAACCACCACCACCCACACCACAACCACCACCATCACCACCACCCATAAAACCACAACCACCATCACCACCACCACCACCCACAAAACCACCACCACCCACACCACAACCACCACCCATAAAACCACAACCACCACCACCATCACCACCACCCACAAAACCACCACCACCTGCACCACCATCACCACCACCCGCAACCCCCCCAACAACCACAAACACCACCCACATACCATCACCACCCACACCACCACCGCCCGCAACCCCCCCAACAACCACCATCACCACCACCCATAAAACCACCACCGCCCACAACCCCCCCAACAACCACCATCACCACCACCCATAAAACCACCACCACCATCACCACCACCACCCATAAAACCACCACCATCACCACCACCCATAAAACCACCACCATCACCTCCACCCACAAAACCACCACCACCATCACCACCACCCATAAAACCACCACCATCACCACCACCCATAAAACCACCATCATCACCTCCACCCACAAAACCACCACCACCACCATCACCACCCACACCACCACTGCCTGCACCATCACCACCTGCACCACCATTACCACCACAACCACCCCCACCATCACCAGCGCCTCACCCCTCAAAGAAACTCCCTCCTGCTTTTTGCATTTTTACTTTCCTCCCCACCATCATTGTAGTTGCCACCTTTATGTCTGACAGTTGACTATCTTTCTTGTAACTGAATCTCACACACACTCACACACACACACACGCACACACACACACACACACACACACACACACACACACACACACACACACACACACACACACACACACACACACACACACACACACACACACACACACACACACACACCCCTCCAACGCCTCCCTTCCCCTTTGTCCTCTGCACGGTGGCTCCTTTCGACATCTTTCCTGATTTGGACGTTTTTGATGAGAATTCCCCACCTCAATCTCTGCTGTTTCCCTACTTAACCCTCCCAGGGGTGTCCCAGATCTGTGCTGACAGACACACACACACACACGCACACACACACGCACACACACACACACACACACGCACACACGCACGCACGCACGCACGCACGCACGCACGCACGCACAAACACACACACACACACACACACACACACACACACACACACACACACACACACACACACACACACACACACACACACACACACACACACACACACACACACACACACACACACACACACACACACGACTGGATCATGCAGGCTGTGAAACACACACCGTGCTCGCTTCGCTGTCGCCTTAATGAGGTCTCATCGTGTCTTTTTTACTTTCTCTCCTCCTCCTCCCTCCTCTCTCTCTCTCAGTCAAGTGTCATCATTTTAAAGCCGGCGCTGCACTGAGGTGTCAAATTAAAACATGAAGCGGGATGTAGAGCAACATAATAAACTATTTTTTCTTAGTGTTGACGGGTCGCGTGATACTCAGAATCTCTGGGATGTAATCGATAAGTTGATCTCACTTCCTGAATACAAAGTGTATTGTTTTGTTTATAAAGACTTGAAGACTTGAGTTGGTCCATGTCAGACGGGCAAAATCCGGGTCTAAAAAGTGAAGCCAACGCTGAAGTGACGATAAAACAGGGTGCGCTTTAAAGCGATGATTCGGAGTGAAATGCACCCTAGGTCATTTCCACCATGACATCCAGCCAAATACCCCCTCAGAAGCATTTTTAGTGATGGTCAGCATTGGTCAAGATAGGGCTATCAGCCGAATGGCTTAGTACTGGTGCGATGGTACATCTTGATTATCTCGTAAATTGCCCCACTAATAATGCATGGAATGTTACCAAACGTCTGCAGTAGTACACATAGGGTCTGTACTCACAAAACGAGGCATTTGAAAGTTTGTAAGTACACCAGGAGTTTATTTAAAAGAACACTTGCCTGATAGCTTCTATCCTCGGCTGCTAACGCTAGCGCTGCTCCAACGCCACTTCCGTGTTTACCAAGCTGTTTCTGAGTATGAAAAAGTTTCGCTGAATTTTTATAAATGCTTGTATTATCAGGTCAACACTTGTCAACACTACCTTTCAAATGGAGAGGTGAAACGTCCAGCGAGGGTCACCTGTTCAACCTAAAACCAAACATTTACGCTTACCCTGGCAATTTTTGTGAAAATACTAATAAAGGATACACCCTGACATGCCCTTCGCACAAGCTGCTGGCTCAGCACTTGGCCAGGCTGCTTATAGGAGCTGTGTCGGTGTGATGGATGAACGCTTGATCCAACTCCAGGTAGAGAGGTGTGTAGTCCGACTCCTCTCAGGAGACCAGTTTAACGGTACAGCTTTGAAATGCCACTCACTATCATCTACCTTGTATTTTCTATCATTAACAACTTCCCCAAAGAGATATACGTACATATATATATACAATATATATATATACATATATATATATATATATATATATATATATATATATACACAATATATATATATATATCATGGGCGAGCGGTCATAATAAGCTATAAATGCAGTGCATGCCCAAGCCCTTCAATAAAAATAATTGAAAATATTAATCTGGCAGTGTGTTCAATTATACAATACCTTAGTTTTACTGTTTTGGTCTTAAATCCGTGCCTAATCTGTCCCGTTTTGCTTGCGAAAAGCTGGAAAGCTGACAGCTTGTTTCGCGCATGCGCACTGTGACACCGACTAGTACAGTTACTGCTAAAGGCTGTGTTTACTGTAGATGAGCATTTTGAATGGCAAAAAAGCTGTCAGTGAAGCAGCTTATCTGCCAACGCGCATGCGCAAAAATGACTTGTTTGAATTGTTCAGCGGGAAACTGTCAGTGGTTCATTCATTGTGTAGCCTGGTCAAAATGGCTGAACATATTAATTATATTCAGGCTTTGCGTTCAGTGCCGTTTTCGCGGAGACCTTTTGAGGAAAAGAAAGCTATAATTTCAAGTGGTCGGCCTACTCCTGAAGTAAATATCACAAAGACTGCAAAGAATTCCGTCCGTCACTTTCAAGCTAGCGCGTATGAGAAACATAAATGGCTAGCTAGCCGACCCCCCTCCCGTCAAACGATCCGGTCTGACAGCGACATATTGCCTGTTCATTCATGAAAACCATCTCGAAACACTCTCAGTCAAACAAGGTGGGGAATGAGAAATCTGCGGCGCTACTAGCCTAGTTCGTTTTAAAAACACAGCGGCAGCAGCGCCTACTGATCTGAGACGTGTCACGTGAGTTACTGTAAAATAATATAACTGGCATTTAGATGATGTTCTCCATAAAAAAAATAAGTGAAATACTGTAATAACAATTCGGTTTTAGTAATCAACCGCTTATAGTGATCAAATGTACTCTGGACCAACGTGATCACTACAAGCTGTTTCCACTAACCATATTATATTTTTTATTAAACAATATAATGCCCCCCCCACGGGCGCGCATAGTATTGACACTTCAGCATGACCACAGTAAACGGTCACCGCTCGCCACTGATATATATATATCCTGGCACAAAGACAAAAACCCTATTTTATGACTAAAATTAGGAGCTACTATTTCACTATTTGGCTCATATTTGGCAAAATCCGTTGAATCAATTTATGAGCATCAGCAGGCCTAAAATGTCTCTTAATGAACCCAGGAGAGAAGGGGGGGAGGAGAGAAAGATCTTGTTTAACAAAAAAAAAAGCAGGGTCAGATATCATGCTGGAGGCTGCAGCTAAAAACTGCAATTTTTTTGGGATCAATACAAGAGAGAGAGAGCAGAATAAAAGATGGGAAGAAAGGGAGAGGAGAAGTGATGCAATTCTGTGATTCCTCTCCTCCACACGGGCCTTCCTCTTTTCACCCAGATGCTACGCTATTGATCTGAACTGTGAGTGAGTGTATGTGTGTGTGTGTGAGTAGGAAACAGCAACAGTACGCTAGATTTGTTAAAGATCATTATCGCTCACACCATCCAGCCTGGACATCTGCACCCTCCACCATTCACCTGGGCACGCCCAACCGCCTGCCACCCTCCACCAGTCACCTTGGCACGCCCAACCGCCTGCCACCCTCCACCATTCACCTGGGCACGCCCAACCACCTGCCGCCCTCTACCATTCACCTGGGCACGCCCAACCCCTGCCACCCTCCACCATTCACCTGGGCATGCCCAACCACCTGCCACCCTCCACCAGTCACCTGGGCACGCCCAACCCCTGCCACCCTCCACCATTCACCTGGGCACGCCCAACCCCTGCCACCCTCCACCATTCACCTGGGCACGCCCAACCCCTGCCACCCTCCACCATTCACCTGGGCACGCCCAACCCCTGCCACCCTCCACCATTCACCTGGGCACGCCCAACCCCTGCCACCCTCCACCAGTCACCTGGGCACGCCCAACCCCCTGCCACCATCCACCATTCACCTGGGCACGCCCAACCCCTGCCACCCTCCACCATTCACCTGGGCACGCCCAACCCCTGCCACCCTCCACCATTCACCTGGGCACGCCCAACCCCTGCCACCCTCCACCATTCACCTGGGCACACCCAACCCCTGCCACCCTCCACCATTCACCTGGGCACGCCCAACCCCTGCCACCCTCCACCATTCAGCTGGGCACACCCAACCCCTGCCACCCTCCACCATTCACCTGGGCACGCCCAACCCCTGCCACCCTCCACCATTCACCTGGGCACGCCCAACCACCTGCCACCCTCCACCATTCACCTGGGCACGCCCAACCACCTGCCACCACCCTCCGCCATCACCGCCACGTCACCCTGCCCCCGCCGTAATCCCTCAACACCGACAGCCTTTCCCCGTGCCCAGTCCCAATTCCCCCTTCTACTTAAATTAAAGCTATTTAAACCGTTCCCCTCGTGTCCCTTTGATTGGGTTCTCCTTGACTTCTTGATACACAAACGACACATTCTCACACAAAATCTAGCACGAGACGTTTGACAACAAAGAAGCTTCTTTTACCGTAAGAATATCATTTTACTCTACGCTGCGATTGTGCCGACTTATTTTCCTCTGATCTCTCATCTCTTCTTCAGCTGATGCTTATAAATAGCTAATGTGTCAGAAGGATCCCTCTCTGAGATTTCCTAAAAGGTGGGAGTTTAAAGAGTTTAAAGAAAGGCCTCAGACATTTATCTGAAGGGTCTATTTTGGTGTGGCTTATTGGCCTGCTGCAAAAAAAAATTTTTTTTAAAATGGAGATGAGTTCTCTTCTGTCACTCCGAAGGATAAGAGAGAGGGAAAACGCTGGGATGGATTTAGTGCAGTGAGAGCCATCAGAGGGGAACAACATCACTACATTTCAACTGCCTGTATTTTACATGAACTACTGACTCATATTGTCCTCCTCTTCATTGATTAAAATAAAGGTTACTAGAGGTTATGTCTAGTCCTTCGTTTCCTTCTGGTTTTGTATCTTCACCGGTCATATTGTAGGGTTGTTAACATGCTGATGTTAATGTTAATTGTTTATGGGACGCTCAATAGGCTGATAGGTAGTAGTAAGGAAGTTCAACTTTATGTTTTCAGAAATACATTTTGGTTAATATTTTTTCTGTAATATACGAGAAAAACAAATCTCTCGCAGTTTTCTTTTTTTGACATTTTATTTTTACATCTATATCTCCACAGTTGAACACATTTTTACCATTCAAACTCTATTTTTAACATCTATCTCTCTTCACTCTTTTGTAATTTGACCTGCTAAAATAGGCCTCTCACAACGTTGGTTTATGTCAAGAACACACAGGACCCTGAACACACCAAACTAGAAGAAATCGTCGGTTTTCCAGCACAAGTCCGTGTCTCTTGGAAGCCGACGCGCCGCTGCGTCCATCGTATCAAAGCCATCTGTAATTTAAATCCTCACACTGGAAACTATTTTGCGAGGCCTGCCAGCTAAATGTAGGAGTAGGGGCAGAGTGGTTTCTTTGTGTTGTGTCGGATTCAAGTGCTCTCAGAAGTGCGCTCCAGCTGCGTTCAGCACCGGCGCTCTATTTATACATATATTTAAAAAAAATAGTGCATTGAGGCGGCGGCGGGGGGAGGAGCAGAGCATTATGTTGTGTTAATATTTCAGAGAGCATGAGACATGGCCATGTGTTACTCAAGGAAGTGAGTCGAAAGGAGACGTCTGTGTGTGTAGTTATTACACACACACACACACACACAGTGGCCTGGCCTATAATCGTACCTATTTAAAATGCTAATTCCCTCCCTCCCGCAGGTTCCCAACTGTGTTTGAAACTAAATTGCTCGTCATAGCAGGTCAATCTGAGCCTAATGAATTCACCCCCGTCCTCTCATGACGCTCCTCCATGCCGGTCGGTGGACGAGTACCTGAGCCGCTTCAAAGGGTGGATTTCCACATCGGCCACCGTGAATATTTGAGTATTTCTGCTCGGATGAGCCTTTGACCTGTGACCGTCTCCATTACAAGAGCTCACTGCCACTAAGCCGCTCCACCACGCTTTTGACTTTAAAGGAAACGCATCACGCTCATTTTCCCCATATAGCTGCCCAAAAAAAACGCTCTAATTGGTATGTGCAAAAGCTCTTCACGATATGTCCCCTTTAAGGTGAAGCGGCAGCAGCACTTGATTTAAAAGGTGATTTATAACGTACTTAAATCTGAGCACGTGCATGAAATATCGACTTAATAAAGAATAACAGCCTACAATGTGGAGGCAACGTAGCTCTCAGGAGATCATTTACATAAAGATATATCAACATGCATAGACGCGTATACAAAGTACCTATAGAGTGTATTATGTGTTTTCTAAGCCTGCGGCGATAATGCTGGAGTGTAAAGAACGCGGACGCCTGATGATGGTGGTGGGTAGACGGTCGGCAAACATCAACACACACATGTCGGTTTGAAGCTGTAGGCCAACGTGAAGTTCTATTCATCAGTCTGAAATGTTTCAATCCACTGCAGGTCTACAGAGAATAAACACACTCTGTTCTTCATGCTATTTATTCATCAAACTTTTTACATTAAGATTATTATTTGTTTGCTATTATACGTTTATTTTTTATGTATATATTTAAATATAAGCTTGTCTTATTAAACAGAAATCTGAACATTGGAAATAGCCAGGTTCAAAAATTAGGTTTCATTTTGTTGACATTCGAGTCAAAGGTTTTATAAAACTCAAAAAATACTGTCAACTGCCATAAAAAAAAATACATTTTCATCACCAACTATGTTTTAAGAGGTATTCTAAAAATGAGACTATTCATGATATATGAAGAAACCCTAGACAGGGATGAAACTGCACACTTTGTAAGCGCTAATGAAGTGGAGATTCTTGGCAATAAATACATCGTCATAAATGTCCTTGCTGGCCATGTAAACCCTGCTTGGAGTGGTGGAGCGTAATCACAGGTAACGACAACCGAGAGGGAACACAGTTTTCCTCCATAACCCGGCAACACGACACAACAAACCGGCCTCCGGAGACATGAAGAAGAGACCAGATGTGAAAGGCGAACAACAAAGGATGGAGGTGAGAGGTCGCAGGAGGACTTTGAGCCAAAAGACGCCAGTAAGCGACCAAGCATTTCCCACGAGGATCTCTCGCCATCAAAGCCGAAAACTGAAGGAAAGAACGGGAGAATGCATCGAGATTTTAAAAATTCTTTCTTGTGGGCAGAGCCAAAGCAGTGAGGGGCTAATCTGGTATAAGTGGCAGATTTAGAGTTCCTCTGCAGCTGTGATGTAATACTTAATGCATACAGCAGCTATAAATCAGCTCATGTGAGCTTTTACCACAAGCGGCCTGCCGGGTATGTGAGGGACGGAGCTGAGTGGAATCATCCAGTAAGAAGCAGGAAGCCCCTCCTCCGTCTGAAGAGACTTATTTATATAGGATCAACTTACTCAACTCACTAGACGTCTTTTCATTCACATGTGTGTGTGTTTTTAGTGCAGTTTTCATCCACTGACCTACAGTCAGTCAGGGCGGACATCACTCTGACGCCTCTCAAAATACTCAACCACGACAATGAACCAACCACGTCTCTTTGTGTCTTACAGAAGTTACAGAGGCTTGCTTTAACACCTTTTTTCTACACAGCATAGCTAAAGATGAACTCCCACGGGCTGCAACTGGACCACAAGATGTCGAGAGTCAACCAGGACATCGACTTTATGTCACGTAGGACGCCTATCACCTGTGTCAAACCCTGGAAATAAGCCGAGAGGTGTGATGTCTCTGCTATAGATCCATATATGTGAGGCTGCAAAGTGTTAAATGGATCACGTTCCCAGGGGAATTAAGATAATCCAAATGGCTGGATTATGTAAGGGGGAACCTGAGCTGGGGCTAATCCTCCTCCTCTGTCTGACTGTAACACCGTTCTTTGATGGTCCGTTTGTAGTGGAGACGGTGGGGAGTCAGGTGAATGTTGTTATGTTGCTGTTCCCACCGAGAGCAACGTGAATAACGCTTTTCACTCATGGATGGATTACTGGATTGTCCCAACAGGCACGGGGGCCCACAGGCCTTCACCTACATAATGTAACTCAAAGAGACCGACCAACCAGGAAGAGACCACAAAAAGATACAAGAAAGACTAACAGAGAGAAGTAAAACGGCTGCAAAGAGACACAGAAAGACTACAAAGAGGTACAAAACAGCTATAACACACACACACACACACACACACACACACACACACACACACACACACACACACACACAGAGAAACACATAAAGACCAGAATGAGACCAAAATGACTAACAGATGCAAAACAGTTGCAAAGAGACACAATGGGGCTCACAGCAACTGTGAAAAGGGGCAAGACAACCACAAAGAGACAAAAAATGACCACAAAGAGACACAAAGTGACTACAAAGAGACACAAGACAACCACAAAGAGACACAAAATGACCAAAGAGACACACAACGACCACAAAGAAACACAAGACAACCACAAAGAGACACAAAACGACCAAAGAGACACAAAACGACCAAAGAGACACACAACGACCACAAAGAGACACACAACGTCCACAAAGAGACACACAACGACCACAAAGAAACACAAGACAACCACAAAGAGACACAAAACGACCAAAGAGACACAAAACGACCAAAGAGACACACAACGACCACAAAGAGACACACAACGTCCACAAAGAAACACAAGACAACCACAAAGAGACACAAAACGACCAAAGAGACACACAACGACCACAAAGAGGCACAACATGACAACAAATAGACACAAGACAACCACAAAGAGACACACAACGTCCACAAAGAGACACAAGACAACCACAAAGAGGCACAAAACGACCACAAAGAGGCACAAAGTGACTACAAAGAAACACAAGACAACCACAAAGAGACACACAACGACCACAAAGAGACACAAAGTGACTACAAAGAGACACAAAACAACCACAAAGAGACACAAAACGACCACAAAGAGGCACAAAGTGACTACAAAGAGACACAAAACAACCACAAAGAGACACACAACGACCACAAAGAGACACAAAGTGACTACAAAGAGATAGAAAAACAGCTGCAGAGACAACACAACTACAAAGAGACTGAAAAAAGACATGCATAACGGCTGCAAAGAGACACAAAACAACAACTATTAAGTGTGTGCGTTGCCCCCATGCAGAAGAAGTGGAGGGGCCTTTCGCATGCCCGTGCCCAGGGGCCAATTTCTTGTTTTCATTCACCGCCCACATGGTTAAACATCCCTGACCACATACAAACTTTCTACTTTATCTGCACGCAGACATCATATGTGTACACATGCGGACGTGCCTTCAGCTGCGGGGCCCCTTGCAGCGGTTTCCACTGCATGAACAACATGCCTGTCACTGGCTGCTGCACATTAGTTGCGAGCTAATCATGGGGGGGGGCGAGGGTCTTCTGTTTGCACGCCAACTCAGCGGCCGCGTCTTCATGTCTGTCGGACTAATGAGCCGTGCACGTAGACAGATGGTGTGACATTGAGAAGCATTGATTTTGTTGGATTCTGATGTATGTTTTTACACTTCGGTGCAGGTGTTGCGTGCTTTGTGCATGTGTGGAAACTAAGGAGGGATCCCCGGTTGGATCGCCTGGTCGACCACTCGCGCTCCGTCCACCGGCCTCCCCGCTGGCCTCCGCAACCAGAGCCGACAACCGATTGGCTGCGGGGGGAATTCGGAGGCAGAGGGCTGGTTAATTATGCTAATCCACGCGAACTAATAAGGAGGCGGCTTTAACATAAAAATGAAAACGCTCAGGCTGAGAGAGAGAGAGAAAGTTCAGGAAACAGAGAAAGTGAACAGTCGTAATTACGCTCTTTGCTTCCTTTCGTGGATCTCCATCTCTGCAGAAAGAATTCATTTCCACACCCCCTCCATTTCAAAACAGCAGCGTTAATATTAAATCCCCCCCCCCCCTCCCCCCTCAGTTCCTCCTGTGCTGCTGGCCTTTCCCCTCTCTTCTTGTTAACTGATGTCTGTGGGCGGATAACACTGCTTCACTGATCCACAACTCACTCATCTTTTTTTTTCTTCCCTCTCCCGTTTCTTCCTCTTCTTTTTCTGCCCAAAAACACACGAGAATTCAGAAACCCCATCATCACTGCCTCTGGATTTTAGATTCTAGAGAGCAGCATCCGTTAAACTCCTGACATGCTGATTCTAAACTTTGTTTAAAATGATTCTACGATCACACACATGCCAGCCTTTATTTGACTGTGGGTCTAGTTAACAGCAGAGTTAAGAGTTTGAACATCGTCTGTAATCCTTTCTGAGGAAACGGAAACTCCAGTTTCTTTTCGGGCTGCAGCAGCGTAATGCAGGTAACCCCCCCTCCGTGTCACAGTGCAAGACTCCCTCTGCAGTCCACGGGACCGGGAGAGCTCGGCATTGCAGCGCTGCCTGCCAGAGCTGGTGTTGCACCGCGGAGACAGTGGAGGATGCTCGACCCCCCCCACGTCTTACTGCTGCTTTTCCCCGACATGCAGCCTAAACTACAAGAGACAAGAGAGTACAAACACTCTGACAGAAAGAAAAATAAATGATCCCTCCACCTTCCCAGAGGCATCAAAGGGGCGAAGGAATGACAGCAAAGGAGAAAGAAACACAAAGTTTAGTTCTCGCTGGTATTTTGCCAAATACGTTTCCTGCGGTAAACAGCCGGGGAAGATGGCGCCTCAACGCAACATCATCTTTTAGCTTCTAGGACTACAATCTGCCAAATATTCACCCTAGCTCACATGCAGGATGAATAAACAACAGTTATGTGGATTGTGAGCTTGTGGTGGGAGTTAACGGCAGAGTTAACCGACTTCAAGGCATGTACATTGAGAGAGAGAAAGAGAGGGAGAGAGAGTGGGGGAGTGGAAGAAATAGAGGAGGGGGAGATGGAGTATCTGAGGGAATATAATTAACTCCATGGTCTGCCTCTCTGCAGGCCTGCGGCACACTGCTCTAAAATGCTGATTCAGTACACAGATAGACAGAGTCGCACAGGGAGGGAGAAGAGGGTGAGGAGGGGGATGCGGTGACAAGGGAGGGAGGGAGGGAGAGAGAAAGTGATGGGGTGTTTCAACGTAGAGGAAAATGTGAAATAAAGCAATCAATGGCTCAAAATCTCCCAAACGAAGGCGTGGAGTGTAAACGGCGAAGGCGGGAACGAGAAGTAAAGCTGCTAAAATCAAAGTCAGGCAACAGTTGTGGAGGACGGCTGCACTTTGTGATGCCAGTCAGGTCGTCTGCAGTCTGAACACCTGCAGGTGCTTCGGAGGCGGCAGCGGTGAAGACGAGGGGAAAAAAACATTCACTCTGCATCATCAAGAGAGCGGCGACATCTAGAGGTGCAACGGTAGACTTCACCTGCTGAGAGATAACAGCTGCTTACTTTGTGTCCGTATGTTTTAAGAAGAAGAAGAAGAAGACGACGAAGAAGAAGAAGACGAAGAAGAAGAAGAAGAAGAAGAAGACGACGAAGAAGAAGAAGAGCACACTGAAGCTCTCGCCACTCAGCGTAGACGTCTACTGGTTTTTCCAAATTGACCTGAGAAAGAGGACAGAAGTCCACCTGCTGGCGTGACGGTGCTACGAGCAGAGAGGTGAGTCACAGGTGAAAGCAGTCGGACTGTCAGCAGGCCGGCTCGCATCCATAATGCATCAGGCTGAGTGAGTGACAGGTAAACTGCAGGCAAAACATCAGACTTTTGGGGGAAATCACTGTGACTTGAAATCTTACTTTAATGTTGAGCCAAAAAAACATCACTCGGTTTTACAAAGTACTACAAATGAAATTGTATTCAAATTAAAAGATAATGAGGTGAACGAGGTGGGAGAGAGAGAAAGTGGATCATACCATGACGTGGTTGGGGGGGGGTTCAGTAAAACCCGTCTATGTTTTTTTGACCATGTTTAAACTTGTCAAACACAGACTTGCGTTTAAAATAAACAACATGACTGTTATTTTTATATTGCATCTATATATGCAATATATTTTAGGGATGCTGGGACTCAATTTAGGGGTGCAAAAGCACCTGCTGCATTTACCATGGATGTATAAAGAGAACATTTATATCCGTCAGTGCTTTGACCCCCTGACACTGTTTTCCTGTATTATATAAGTTAAAAAGTTTGACTTCTGAGTTCAAAATTCAGGTAAAATTACGAGAATCTTCTGGATGACATTCCACACAGAGCATTTCCTTTGACTCCGCCCACCAGCCCCCGGCCACAGGCTCATTCACATGAAGGGAAGAAGTAAAATAACGACTTAAATGAGGGAGTGTTTGCAAGTTTCCTGAAATGTTTTTAAATATGCAGATGAGGCACTATAATTATCATACGCAAATGTGAATATCTTCCCAGAACAGAGATCATTGGATGAGACACACAGGTTTGACATTTCATTAGATATTAGAGTCAGAGGTTTTTAAAGAGGACATTTTGGATCCTTTTTTATTCACTCCATAAATCAGAAAATATGGTCCACAGCCAATAATAAAAAATACAAATCTATTTTCACCATGTTTTAGGGATCAAATGTGGTATAAATGACAAACAAACTCCTTCAGGTTAGATGGGAATGAAACGTGTAAGAGCTGTAGACATCAAAACATCAACATGAAACTCCCCAAATTCATCACTTAGATTATGTCTTTTTTTATCTAATTTTTCTGAAATGTTATGTTTAACTGTGCAATTGAAGAATGATCTAATGCCAACTTTTGGTGAATTCAGACGAAAAACTACAGAAGCAAATAGACAAAATGCAGAAATATAAGTGACTAAATGTGTATTGTGGATGTTTTCTTTCCACGAGTCTGAAAGAAGACGTAATCTGAAATGTATCAGTACATGAAAAATGTTTTCATCAGGGGAAAACCAGATCCATGGAATCAAACATTTCTTCATTATTTGTATTTATTGTTTTCATGGCTTCTCTGTTAAATCAAATAGAAATACATAAAGATACAAAGTCAAGACAGGCGGTGAAACTTGTGTTGATATCGTGTCATATTGTGTGCAGAGTCACTGTTTGCAGTTTCACCGTAGGACATGAGCAGCAATGGTTCAAGGAGCATTCTTGCAGCAGCAGCACGAACTTTTAACATTTGAGTTATGTTTCCATTAAAGGAGCTGCTGTACTCAGTGTGAAACATCATACAGTATATGTCCATATGCAAGTCCCTGAAAAGTATCCCCCGTACCTTTAAAAATGCTTCCACCAAAGCGCCACCAGCTCGGCAGCGAGGTTTTGTGCGCTACGTCCGGCCGGCAGCCTTTCAGCCGTGTCCTGTCGCCTGGCTCTGCACGTCCGAGGTCGGAGCGGGTTGCTCGCTCTCTCTCGGCAGGAAGCCCCAGGTCTGAAGCAGAGCGAGCCGCTGAGCCGGAGGAGTGATGAAGTAGTCCTTCTGTTTCTGAGAGTAGATCTGGATCGGACGCACTATGTCTCTGTAGCTCCAGTCCTGACGACGGGGGAAAACATCAAAAGATTAACGTTGATTTATCACTTAAATCTATAATAAATACGTGCTTTAGAAGATTTGCACCCAGACATTGTTTTTAAACTAGATGACTTTAAAAAGTATGGAAAGTTTTAAACACCAGGACTATCTCAACACTGTACGCCACCGCAAAATAATTAGCTATTTGCTTTAAATCTGTTACTGGTCTCTTTTATGTGAAATTTCTTAGGTTGTTATTTTTTTCCTTTTTTGCTTTTTGTGTTTACGTGTGAAACCGTCATACTATCGTCTAGGCCAGGACTCCCTCAGAAAAGAGACTATCCTGGAGAAATAAAGGATAAATAAATACTTTTTTGTTTCACTGTGATGTGAAAAATTTAGTAAATAAGTCCTATTACATCAAACAGCCAATATGCTGTAAAAAAAATATAAATGAATAAATAAAAAATGTGTGAAAGGTGTCCAAACTTAGAATAACACTTTATTGAAATTCCTTAAAGCATCTGTTTAATTCACAGAACCTTTTAACATGACCGTAACACAAAGAGTGCAGGGAGCTATCAGCAGCATTACTATGAAGTTGAAAAAATTAACAAACAAATAAATAAAATAGTTTCCTGACCTTTTATAAAAGCTAAAATATATTTAAAAAAGACCAAAGCCGCTCTGCATCAGAGCCAAATCTGAAAAAATCGGCTTTAAAAAACTACCGATAACCATACAAATGCTGAATATCTGCACCAAAAATCAAATGTATTGACCACAAAGAGAAATTATAAATGTTATGATTAAAATACATTTACTACTACGAATTCAAATCCCCAGTCTCACGTAACGTCCTCATGAGGTTTCACTTCTAATTCCCATCTCAGCACCGCCAGGGTGAACAGACAGCTGTAATCTTCCCAGGAGGCGGAGCCCATGACACAACAGAACCTTCCTATCAAAAGGAATGTTTGACATGTCCGTTTAACGGCTGACAGCGCTGACGCCCGGTACCTGCCAGTTAAAGTTGAAAGCCTCCAGCAGCTGTATCCTGTCCTCTCTGGAAGGCACACAGTCCGGAGGAACAGGCTGCACCATCTCAGAGCCCACCATCATGCCTCCAAACACCAGCAGGGCCCGGATGGCGAACCAGCCCCCGAACCTCGGGTGCACGCAGACTCCGAACATCTTCTACGCGGAGGAGACAAGAATGGAAATACTGAACGTACAACAACATCCATCACATCTTAATTAAACAGTAGCCTGAGTGTTACTTTGTCGGCCCACGGTTGGTCTCTGACGTCGGACTGCTGGTAGTAGAAAGCCGCTCCGGACACGTGAGCCGCCGTCTGAGCCAAGAACTTGGGCTTCCTGCTGGGCAGCAGCTCGTAGTCGTACCTCACGTCCACTTCCTGTCCTGGGAAACACTGCAGGGCAGACCGAGGAACGGGCTAATTTAGATGTCGAAGCCTCAGCCGCAACACAAACAGCAAGTTTTTTCAAAATTATGCAATATTACTGTCAATATAACTTTTTTGCACTTTTCCCACTATCATTGCTACTATTACCCTCAATAACAGGCACAATATTTGTTTTCTATTTAAGTTTACTTTACTAAATTGATCCGTTTTAGACACTGGTGTTAGTATTATTCCTTATACACTATATTTTAACTTTTGTTTTTATTTTTATGTTGTTGTTATTGACTGTTTATGTATAAGTTAACGTGTTTTAGTAAATGTTTTTTACGTTTATGGTTATTCTATAAGGTACTGGCGTTAGTATTTCTTCTTATACAGGTTAAATATTTGACTATTTATTATTTATGTTTTTGTTTTTTGTTTTTTTCTTATTCTTCTTTTGTAATTTTGACCAATCTCTAGCACAAGAATTCACTTCGGGATAACGTTCTATCATATCTCTTATGTTATCCCGAACAGCGGTAAGGTAGCATGATTTGTTTTAGTTTTTCGTTTAATTGAATACCTCGTTTTTATTAATGTTTCTGTATGTGCATGCTATGTGCACCGCTCACCTGGGAGACAGCAGAGGAGACGCATTGTTTGACACACTGATCTATGGGGTCGGACAGCCCCCGGCAGCCCCTCTCCTCCAGGTAGGGCAGGAAGGCTTGTTCGAACATAGCAGGAGTGCTGAGCACCACCACAGCCAGGCAGTCATCGGGGTAAGACAGGCGCAGGGAGACAGGCAGCAGAGAGTTATACCAACCAACCTGCAGACACAGTGGGTCACACAGACAGCATATTACAAACACTTTCATATCCAGTTATATATGACTAACCCATAGTTAGTAGTGGTATACTGGACTAATATTCAGCCCCCCTTCATGCATATAAATAAGGAGACAATAACAACTCCTATCATTATAATGTAGTCCAGTACAACACCACTGCACAAATAACAACCTCATTAATAAACACACAATTAAATGTACTTTCAAATACATTAAAAAAAGAGCAGGTAAACATTGTACAGGTGAACTACAGTGGCTTCTGTGTGTAAAAGTCCGAGGATGTGTTGAATCGTATAATTTCACACTTTGAAACACGTCTCGCTGCCAGGAGAGGAATTAGCGCCACATTACCTTCAGAGGGTAAACTTCAAATCCAACTTCTAACAAATAATCCTCCAACAGCCCTGTTATACTTCCCACATTGACAGTGGAAGCCGCCATTGTTGCGTTTCAACACAAAGCGTTGGATTGTGGGATATGGAGTACAAACGATGTCAGATGCTGGAATGCCTCCTTTGCTCCCATTATTTCAACGGACTGAGCGAATGACGACAATATAAAATATAATCCGATGCGTTTCGAAGCAATAATACTGTAGAACTTCGGTTACTCCGCGAAGAGTAAAGACTACAGTACACGATACCCAGAATACCCCTGCGGCCACGTCATCACGCAATCACGTCGCCGCCGTTACGGGCTCCTGGATTTAAAAGTGGAGTCGCACGGTTTTCTCTCTGTGAGTAGCCCGTTTATCCAGCTAACACGCACATTCGTGTCGTTCTCTTTAAACGTTGTTTATTACGTTTTTGGCAACAGGTTGTACGTGATATTTTAAAAGCACTCAGCGTCTAACAAAAGGCCAATAGTTACTTTACCGGCTGAGACGGTGGGATAACGTTATGAACGCTGTCATTGAGAAACAGCGTAAAGCTGCTGCTAACGGAAATGAGCTAACAACGTTCGCGTTTTAACGTTAGGTACGCCCCCCACCGTAGCGTCGTGTTGACGTGTTGTTATTGTTATAATTTTTGGGAGTCAGCATATACTACCGTAGTGTCCTTGAGCAGGGAGTTGTTCCATTGCTTCCAGTCATAATTTGGACCTGGAAGCCGCCCCTGAGGGTATTTCACAGTGGGGATAACGCTGGAGTTAGCTTCCGATTTTTAACCTTATTGTGAGAATGCAAAAACGGGAGATTACATTTATTTTTTATTTTATTTATTTTTTTCACATTAAGACCACATTGGTCCAGGCCCAGAACGATAACCACTATACCCGGATTCGGTCTATCTGGACTAGATTATCCCAGAGAAGCTAGACTCTTTAAAACATATTTTCAGGTTTATGAAACGTTTTATTCTATTTATGAAAATGCAAAAAAAAATAAAAATATTTTTTCACATCTAGACCACAGTAGACTAGGTCCAGGTCAAAAACCACCATACCTGCTTCAATGTCACCGTGGAGATCAATGAAGCAGGCTCATTACATTATCAGACAGACTGCACATTCTGACACCTCGGCTACATTTACCATCACCACACACCTGCAAATACCCAGGTCTGCTGTAACTGAATCCCCCACAAAGTGTCAAAGATCTCTGCTAGGCTGTCACCTCACCATCCAGCCCATAAAGCACATCTAAAGTTACTGTATCACTATCCCACAGTGGGGGTTTTTTCTTAACGTTGGGGCCACACAACACTGTCCTCCCTGATGTACTTCCACCAAAGATCAGGAAGCAACCGACCAATACCAGTGAATGTTGCTTTTAACAATCTGCGTTTCTTTCCAGTTCAACTCCGACATGAACTGGGACACTCAGCTGAGCTCTATCCTGTCAGTAGCGGATGGCAGCGTTGCAAAGATGAGGGTGAGTGGTTAATCATTATTCTTGCTGGAAATAACAGAAGCTAATGTTTAGTGTCTGTGGTCTCAGCCTTCACTGTGGTCCTGTGCTCCATAACTGTCATTATTGGAGCCACCTGTAGATGGCAGAAATGCCCCACTAAACTTTTCACAGGGTAATTTAGTTATCGAGATTTAATATGCGTGCTGATAATGACTGTTTGGAAATTCCCTGTGGTTGGAAAGTGTTTTTGTGTGTCCACAGGAGAGGCTGACCTCACCAGGGAAACTCTCCAAAGGAGGAGAAGGTGGGTGAACTATTGTTGGGTTCTGAACAGAAGACCGAAAGGTGGAAATGACCCATTTGTTTGTGCGTGTGGGTGCAATTTCCTCTCTTTAAACTTCACAGTCAAACAATAGGAGATTTTTTAAGTCTAGTCCTTCTGCACATGCTCTTCCTCTCCAGATTTGTTTCCAGCGAAGGAGAGGATTCGTGATTCAGATTTGGGCCCTCCCGCTCTTCCTCCTCGAGCCCCGCTCCTCCGACAGCCTTCGCCGTCTCTCGGCTCTGCTGTTCAGTGGGCAGACGTCGCCACCATTCAGTCACAACTCCAGATACAGAGCCAGGTGTGTGGATATTTGTTTAACCGAGCCCGGCGGGTGTGCATACGTTTGAAGGGTTACCACAAAGTACGATGGCATAACAGTATGCGATGTACGATAGCGTTGTTATCATTTACAGAATTGGATTTGTTTCCTCCTCGTGTGTTTTCAAGGCGATCGAGTCTCTCACCCAGAAGCTGCACGTGGTGGAGAGGGAGAGACAGTCTCAGCAGTGTCACATCCAGACACTAGAAGGTAACCAACGGTCACGTTATCCCCTCACAGCAACACCTGAACCCTGTTATTGTCGACGAGAAGAAAGGAATTCTTATCAGATTCCACACTGCTTAGTGTGATCACACCCAAACTACGTTAAAGCGGAGCGAGGCAGCTTATTTTTGGCGTCAACCTTTCAGTCTTAGTACCCCAGGGTAGGAAGTTTTCTGGAAAAGGAAAATTAAAACATCAGAATTTGGAAATCCAGCTCTCGGCCTGCAGCTCTCCCCTTATGATCCTAAGTTGTTGTGTGCGGCGGCCTACATGCAGGTCTTATTTATTTACATTCATTATTCTATGACGTCATATTTTATTACTTTGTACTTGTTGTACAAATGTGTTTGCTTAACGAATAAATGTACAGTTGATGTAAACAAACGTTGCCTAACCACCAGCTACAGCTAAAGCTCTTCCTCCCCTGCTTCCTCTACACGCTACCCACACCGCAGAAAAACACGCTTAGGATGGGAGGACATTAATCAGTCATTTGGATGTGACCTCAAGGCAGCTAAAGGAAGGAGGGGGGGGGGGGGGGGATCCCTTCAACTGAGTAAGCTCTCGTCTTTTCCAGAGGAGGTTCACCTGCTACGTGAGGAGATGAGGGAGAGGGAAAGGGAGAGGGCCGATTCGAGGAGGGGGCAAAGTCCAGGAGCAGAGAGGAGGATGGAGCAGTGGAGGAGAGAGGTTGGACGTGAGCTGAGCAGTCTGCGGGGACACCTCACCAAAGCCACGTCTCTAGGCAACTTGGAGGAGAGGTGCGTTGGGGGTGGAGCTTGCCGACTAAACGCGATGATGGGTCCAGCTCAAGATTGGAAAAAAAAAATGTCAACAGCTTCAGTTTGCCCTGAGGAAGAGGAATTTTAATTTCAGGTTTCTTTTCTTTTTTCCCACAGTTTCAGCTCAAAGCTCCGCCGAGAGGAGCTGGAGCACCTACGGCGAGAGGTGGACCAACTGAAAACGCAACTCAGTGAGTCACACACATCGCATGCATCATGCCGTGGGGTTGACTCTGCAGGACTGCACGTGTCGTAAACCCAACGTAGGCCTCCAAAGACGAGGCAAGCACGGTCTTGTTCACAAGTCTTTCCGTTGCTCTGGACAGGGAGACAGGGGGAGGACGTGTTCCTCCAGCAGGCGGAGGCCAGAGAGACCAGGAGACAGTACGAACACAGCTGCAAGGTCAACACGCATTATATCACACAGGTGGCGTTTGCTTCTTCTGCATGTGTGCCGTTCTTTCAGATCCTTAAGCTTTCCTTTTTGTGTGCTTTGTTCAGACACTGGAGGGGCTGACAGACAGCTACAGAACTCACAGCACCGATCTGGCAAAGACCGTCTCCGAGTATTCTCACACACAACGAGAGGTCCGTCAGATCAGGTACGTGTGTGTGCGTGTGTGCATATGTGCGTGCGTTTGTTTTTTTGTGAATTAACTTCCGTCGCAATTAAATTCTTTCCTACAGAACAACTGTGTCAGAACTGACGGAGGAGGTCAGGAGGCTCATTCTCAAAGAACGTCAACCAACCCCTCTGCTGTCAGCGCACACATCGGGCAAGTCTGTCTTCTCTGGCTCACCCACACACACATACACATACACACACACACACACACACACACACACTCTAATACACTGATATTGCCATGTTTATCTGATATTGTATGTTTAAAAATGCCAATGAGGTATTACCTCATAAATATTTATATTTTTAAAACCAGGTTTGTTCATATATTAGAATCAAAGTTTAAGAGAGAGTGGGTATCTCATAGTATCACTCCTCATATTTGCCATGTTTTTGTCTTTGGTAAATTGTTATGATGAATCATGTGTATCCCAACCCCTCTGTAAAACCCTTCATATAGATGGGATGTAAGTGCTAATGAAGTGGGATGTCTGGCTCAGAGTCTGCGAGACAAAAAAACTGCCTTTTAAGATATGTATTGTAAAATTCCACTAAAAACAAACATTTTAATGAATATAGATTGTTAGAAGATAGATAGTTGATTACTTATAGGCAAATATTTTTTTGCATTAGCAGTTTGTTTATGAGGTTGGTTACATTGGGAAAAATCTGCAGACACAAATAGAAAAAGTAGTAAAATAACCACCTTTTAAGTGTCAAAAAGAAGACATATTATGGAAGCCACATAGCCTTAAAATCTCAAAATTAAACGTGCATGAAAAACAGTTTTTGCACTGAACAGTGTCTTCCTACATGATTCAGGAGCGTCACCGCTCCCACTCCCTGGCAGCCACAGTAGAGGGGTCAGAGTTGGAGAGGCGGACTCTGACTCAGAAGACTTTAGCCCGACCCCGAGCCTGGCTGAGGTCAGCTCAGATGATCTGTCATGGCTGGATGACAAAGAACCTGGTGAGGACAAATATTTTCAGGGTTTGGTTTTGCACCTACAGCTACTAAAGTACAGAGGGAGAGGAAGGGAGAGGGGGAGAGAGAGTATGTTACCCAGGGAACCAGATGGACACAGACTGATGTCGGTTTTTTAGCAAGATGGGACGTGTAGTTTTCCCCCTCCCCCTCCCTGGCCCAAACATCTGGCTCAAACTTCGCTCTGATTCATCCCAGTAGATCTGACTCAGCACTCGTCTGTGTTTGCCATTTCAGTGTACACTTGGTCGACATGCTGGGTAATGTGAGTCTTTGTCTCTCGCCAAGAGCCAGACAAGAGGATCGATACACCACTCTGTAGCCCTGCAGCCTCATGGTGACGCCATAGGCCAGTCACATTAGGAGTTGTTTTTAACTGTAAATGCCGTCAGACAGCCCTTTCTAACTGATACCCTTAAATCCATCCGTGCTCTCTTTAAAGACACCAGACTCCATTGACAAAAACAGCATGTCTTGATTGGTTTGTTTGTTTTTGTTGTGTGACTTAAAGCGTGTTTTAAAGTGTCTGTTTCAGTCACAGTAAGAGAAACAAACACAACAGATCGAGGCGGCAGCCATAGACCAGCAACTTCGGTATTCTGTGGCGTAAAAAGTGCTGTTTTTGTCAAGGGAGTCTATTGGTTTTGAACAGGGCTAGATGTTTCCCCCTGTATTCAGTCTTTAATCAAAAGAGGACGTTTCCACGATGAAGACAGAGAACACACGTTTGTGGACTCGCTGTGTTCTTCCATCTGCAGAGAAAGCAAGAAAGCTCTAATTTCCTCTCCAACAGTTTCTGCAAAGCCAGTCATTTCTTTGGAAATTTGGTACCCTGTGTATTTGTGTGTGTGTGTGTGTGTGTGTGTGTGTGTGTGTGTGTGTGTGTGTGTGTGTGTGTGTGTGTGTGTGTGTGTGTGTGTGTGTGTGTGTGTGTGTGTGTGAGAACGCGTGCATTGCTCACCCCTGAGACTTACTGTACCAGAAGGTTGATGTTCCCGGAAGAGATTACAATCTCTCGCTCTAAATGTTTCCCAGAGTGATTTGGATGCATGAAGCCAGGCTAATTTGACGATTGTATCCTCACACACACACACACACACACACACACACACACACACACACACATACTGGTGCACAGTTGTTATGGGAAAACATTTGAATGTTTCCAGCCTAATCCCACAAGAGGCACTCAATCACTCACACACACACACACACACACACACACACAGTAACGGCTCCTTCTCTGCTCTTCACTTCTGCCAGCTCTTCATCAGAAACCACGAGTGCGTCTGAGCGTTCAGTCCAGACGGAGCGACTTTGCTGGTCCTGGATCAGATCTGGAGGACGACGACGACGACGACGACGACGACGACGATCTCCTTGATGAAGATGCAAACCCGGATTTAGCATCCGACCTTAGTCTCGATGACCTCTGACCTTTGAACAGGCGACTGTTATATGATTCAGCGACATGAAGACATTTTCTCCAGTACACTACCTGAGATGTATTAGAACTTTAAATCTGATCTGATCAGTACACGTTAGAGTTACAGCACTATTCCATAAAACAAACAACTATGAATCCAGAAAATATCTGGATAACACACATAACATCCACATGGCTTATTTCCTTTTGTGGTCTCGAGGGAAAGGAAACAAAGAACGGCAGACTGTGCATGGCAACAGAGACGCATACAAATAACAAGTTTGTTAAAGGGATAGTTCGGATGTTTGGCGGCGGGGTTATATGAGGTGCTTATCCAGAGTCCAGTGTGTTGCACTACAATAGGCGGTGGTCAGCAGCACACATGTTAGCAAAGCTACGTACTGCTGCGTGAATGTATTTTAGACACCTAAAGAAAATCACTATCAGTTAAAGTGAATGCTATTTCGTTATATCCACCCGATCTCTCTTCAAAGTCACCAGACTCCACTGGTTGCTGGTCTCCCGCTGCCTTGATCGGATCGTTAGCTCGTTTGTGTTTATTGTGGGAGTTTGGTTCGGATTCACCAAAGTCACACAATGAGACAAGCTAAATACACCGATTTAAAAGATGCCGTAGACCAGCAACTCCCTTGTTTTGCAAGGAATAATTCCTGTTTTGCCAGTGTAGTCTGGTGGCTTTGCAGAAGGGCGTAGATAACTGCTTACGCGATGGGTGTGATGCATAGTTCATACTGAAACCTTCTTTTAGTGAGGGGAACTCTCACCTGCTTTTTTTAAACAGATACTTGTGATAATCACAGAAATGTTAGGGACTCAGGAGAGACCGTACAGTGTCACTACTTTTATTTCTTTTTCTGTTCAAATTGATTTCCAATCGCTCGTCTAATTATTCTTTAACCCGTCTGGTGTCATGTGGCACGCCCAGTTCTGCTGAAACGAAACCACTAGAAGATTCAGCATTGTTTTCCCTGCGTCTCGTTAGAGATATCAGCTCGAGGGCTGAAGGACCGTGATAGCCACAAATCCTCTTTTAAATAATCTGCTGTAACTGTCTCCACATGCGGAGGCTGGTTGAATGCTGGGAACTGAGCAGACAGGCAGCTGTTTGAGCAAGACTGTGTGTGTGTGTGTGTGTGTGTGTGTGTGTGTGTGTGATAGAGAGTGAGACAGCGTCTCTGTGAGAAACTGTTTGCACGACGCTGCATAGTTTTGTGCCTGTAAAATAGCATTTCTTTGTAATCGGCTTCATTTCTTCACCATTTCTTGGGCTGTTGAATTTGAACATGAATGTATATAACGCTTTAGTGTTGTTGTTTTTTTTGCCACGCCCTCTGAAACCCACATTTTCGAGTCACTGGAGATAAATTATGGGTCCTGCCAGTGAAGGGAAAGGGTCAAGAGCTCTGTGATTGGTCTGCTAAATCACATGGTTTTGTTCCAGGCAGAAAGTTTTAAAAATAGGCTTGTTTATGGTTGTTATGATTACAGATTGTTGAGGCTAGGTAAGATCACGGTGTAGTTTACATCTGCAGCACTTTCACCTCTGCACACAACGACAATGGAAGAAGAGCATCACTGATCTCTGTGCTTCTGGTTAGCAGAACAAGGGCCCACAGTGCTGAAGTAGTTGTGTTTATGTTGCCGCAAATGTGTAATCACCCCTTTGTTACCTTGAATTCTCCAAGAAAACGTTGGTATAGTTTGGCTGTTGTTAAACCCTGGCCCCCCATTTACTAAAACTGTGCGAGAAACACAGCGTTTTCTTCCTTTTTAAGTTGCTTTGATGCCTATCAACTTGTGTCAAGTTTTAAAGATTGTCAATGAGCTTTAAAGGGTGATCACACATTATACGTAAGCTACACTCTCCGGCGTCTCGGGGGGTAATGGATGCTTAATGGGCTTTTTCCCCTTGACGTAATGCACTCATCCATCCAGAGGAAATCTGATGAGGGATGGCGTTGTGATTCCCGGTAATGTAGCTGAAGCGAAAAGACAAAGGGGAATCCAAAAATCCATTACACTCACCAAACCAGAGGCACCAACGCCCCCCCAACCTCCACTGTCTCTCTGATCTCACACTTCAGACAGTCGAGAGCCACTGACGGGCCGGTTGGGTGGGGAAAAGCGATTACAGACACTACACAGTTTATCTGACAATAAAAGACGCTCTAGAAAACGGTTAGCGGCACTGATGGTACGCGACAGTATTAAAAACCCACATCTTCTCTCCTCGTCTGGCAGTTAGTGTTGTGGTTGAAGAGACATTTAATAAAGAAAAGGCTCATTTATTTGATATTGTGGCCAGATAATGGCTGATGTGTCGGACCCTTTTTACTGCAGTTTTATTGCATTTGCCAAGTATTATGCAGCGATGCCACTGTAAAGCACTGAGTTAATTCACGGAAGGTCTGTAAGTAAGTAAATGTTTTCTCTCCAACAATAAAAGTCTGTTTATGTGTAAAGGCTTGACTTTTTATGGCTTCTTGTAATCAGTGGATTGTTGGTTGTTATTCATAATTGAGTTTGAAGAGATTAATTGTACTAAAAAAACTGTGTTTAACAATCATATGTGTATATATATGTATATATATGTATATATGTGTGTGTATATATATATATATATATATATGTTTTTCAGTTTCTAAATTATCAGCACTTTTACTCAATTTCTCGTTTTTTTATTTTTCTCTTTGTCAATTGATTTGTTTTCAATCTGTTTTTCTCCTTTTGCGAATTGTCATGTCATCGAATAGTATTGTTTGCTATGTGTGTTTTTTACCCGTTTTTATTTATTTATTTGTTAAATAAATCATAATAATGAAGGTCTGAAATGCACAAGATGGTTTCGAAATACCTTTAATCATAAAACAGCAACATTACATAATCCACATCTGGCAGCAAAGCCTCAATATGCAATTCAAGATATTTACAAACATTTTTTTTTATTTAAATATCTAATATCAGAAAATGTATTATTTAGGCCCGGATGTAGATATGGGTGATAAAAAGGCAAAACAAGCGTTCAAAACAGTAAGTGAGGGAATATCCATTGACATTTGATGTTGATTTATGTCCTTTAATTCGTGAACACGGGTCTATCGACGTCGGTGGCGTGTCTCATTTCCGCTCACATCTTCCCGCACATTTGCGGTTGAAGCGCAGTTTAACCAGCAGGACGCCGAGAGAACAAGGTCGCCATGTTTAACATTCGCGACTGCGTTTCATGAAGTTGTCTCTGCGTGATGCGACCCTCAGTAGTATCGACAGCACCGACGTCGTGTGGAAAGGCCACCGGCCCGCAACCGTCACTGTGGCAACGGCGCGCGCTCGAGGCTAAAATCGTTGAAACGGGCCCGCGGGTCTGAGCACTGGAATGACTGGTAAATCACGAAGGTTTGTTTCAGGTTGTTTTGAATATAAATACGGTATA
The DNA here is from genome assembly GCF_963514095.1 of Eutrigla gurnardus. Lineage (NCBI taxonomy): Eukaryota > Metazoa > Chordata > Actinopteri > Perciformes > Triglidae > Eutrigla > Eutrigla gurnardus. The sequence continues at coordinate 18,815,378 of NC_139920.1, read as the reverse complement.
CAAATAAAGAGCTGTGTAAGGCACACTCTCTCCTGGACACACCACTCCAGGAAAGAAACACACACACACACACACACACACACACACACACACACACACACACGCTGCACATGTAACATAAGCCAAAAGGCTGCAGGACATTCAACACAGAAACAAACACACACAAGAAAAAACACTTTAAATATCCCCTTTCACGCCTTCAAAAAACACAAAAATCCACACATGGACTTTTTAAACAGACACACACACTGCTATGCCTGCACCTGCAAACAAAACTCCCATTTTTCCCTCATACGCAAACATAATTGTCTTTTTTTTCACTCCTGAAAAAGTAAAGTGCAACTTTTTTTTAACACTATAATTAGGCTTAATTTATTATGTTGAGTTATTTTCTCCGGCCTCTCAGTCAGAGTCTTACTAACACTGACTGATTATGGGGGAATTAGGCTCTCAGGTGAAATTCTGGGGGGGACAATCTGAATCTGTGCCCAAGGTGTGAACGTGGTGAAAACAAAAATCTCCCACACCCCGAAAGACGGACTGAAAAATATGAAGCATGTAGTATTCAACAGAGGCGTGGACCTGGTTTGTGAATGGATTCAAATGGATTTAAACGACCACCAACACGGGCGACATCTTCATTGTCCGTTGCGGCTCCAATCTTGTGTCTTATTTCCCTACGTGTCGGTGATCTAGATACGGTGGCTCACACATTACCCAGGGTTCTCTCTGTTTGGTGCAGATTAAGGAAGAAAGGTTGGGTTCGACTGCAGTATGAGCCTGGATTCAAGGAGAGCAATCGGGCGGCAAAATTTTTTTTCGGCCGTAGCCTCCATCAGTAGCTGTACATGGACAAGGGCGTGTCCTCCAACATGTCGTCCTACACAAAAGGAATAAGACAGCTAATTATACATACATGTATACATATCGAATGTTTATAATACGGTCTGTTCAATATGAAGCTGGAGCCAGCGACAGGCTAGCTAGCTTAGCTTAGCATAAAGAAAACAGCTAGCCCGGCTCTGCACAGTAACATCCTGGAATCTTGTCACTTTAAAGAGACAGTGTGTCGTCCAGTACCACTTCACCAGGATTCTTTCAGTTGATGTATTTCAAACAAACGTGTGTGAGCGTGTAGAAGTAATTACTCCTCCAGCAAGATAGTGATTTATGTTGCCATGTTTATATTGGTTTACTTTTGGTAGCCTTCTATTACTGTTGTAGCCTATAGCATCAGCTAACAACTAGACACACAACAAACACAAACAAATGAGACTAAAGAGCTTATATTGCTCTACAACACTGACTGTAAAAGGCGTGTCCAAGACATCTGCTACGGGCAGATAACAAAGCTTGGTAAAAGTTGCCCTCCGGGGAACCTTAACGTTGCCTTAGATCCAACTGTCGTTTTTTGTGCTAAGCTAAGCCAACCAACGTCTGGCTGTAGCTTCATATGTTTCACATAGAAATGTAAATGGTATCAATATTCTCATCCGAAGGTCTTCACCTGAGGCGTGACAAATAAACGACTCGAAAAAGACTCAAATTTGAATATTTTGCATTAAAAGTATTCAATACCAGCGACGGTGCAGAAACCACTCGAGGCAGCTCAGGAAAACAACAAAAAAGGATGCCGCTTATTTTGGCCAAATAATGTCCATTCTTTGTCTGAAAGTACTTGTGAGAATAAAAAAATATATTGATGTGGAAATGAATCTCACTGAACAAAAACACATCCTCATCAAACCTCATCTCTCCGCCAACTAGTGAAGTTGCAGTCGAGATCCAAGTCGTTTTATCCAGTTAGCATATAAACATGCATGTTTTTTTATGAGGTTGCGGTGACTTTTGATCTTTCGCCACCAAAATCTAGTTCATCAATCAGCTCATCCTTGTGTGTTTGAGTCAAATATAAAGAGTTCCTGAGATATCACGCTCGCAGGAATGGGACGGACAGGAGGTCACAGTGAACTTGACCTTTGACCACTTGCACTTAACTTTGATGTAAATAAGTTATAAATGCATTTTGATCCTGATGTTCTCCAGAAGGTCAAAGATCTTAATAATAATCCTAAACTTGGAAAATTGTTCTGTTCTTGATTTGTAAATGATGAGCAAATGAATAAAGCCATTGCTAATATATCATCTTATAGGACTGCGCTGTAGGCAGCAGTGTTGCTTGGTTGTCATGGAAACGCTCACCATAGGGAGGTCCTGCAGTCGGCGGAACTCCGGCCGGTTGTCTCTCCGGCGCAGTTTGAGGAAGAGGAGCAGAGTGATGATGACGGCGGTGATGATGAAGGCCGACACCAGGCCGGCCAGCAGGGGGTCTAACGTGGGGGAGTCGTGCACCATCGTTGCTGGAACAAAATCAAAACAAAGGCAGGAGGCACTTGAGAAAGAGTTCCTCCATGAAAACAGACTCCAGCGCTCATCACGGATGTCAAACACAGGATGGTGATGTTAAGCTTTCTTCCTGCACTTGGACCCTCCGTTGAGTCATTTTAATGAAGCGGTTTATAGTGTAGAGCAGAGATCTTCAACAGGGGGTCCGGGACCCCTAGGCGGTCCACAAAGTCACTGAAGGGGGTCCCCGGAATGATTTGATCCAAAATTTTGATGTCCAACATATGTCATAACATGAATACAACCTATAATAAGCAAATATAAATCTTCCTGTTTCTTTAATATTATGTGAAATTGTGATGTAGAAATGCCAAAATAGAATTAAAATGTGAATCTGTCAACAATTATTATTTTAATGGCTTAGCATCCATCACTACAAAGTACTGGTATACATAGGCTGCTCTACACATTATAATTAATAAGGAACACAGTTTAATACGATATGTAATAGGGGGTCCCCCCACCGGGTCTCTATCAGCCTTGGGGGTCCTGAAAACGTTGAAGACCTCTGGTCTAGAGTATGTTCTAGTCTGTTTAATCTCTCACGTCATCACTCTTGACCTTTCTTTGTTGACGTCTATCTGTTGGCATATTTCTCTGCGTTCTCTGAGTTTGTGTCAGCGTTTTTTGGCGCTGATTCCAGTAAATGGATGTTGCTATGGAAAACTATTTAGTAAACGTAGCTGTTTTTTTTGTGTTTTTTTAAAACATATCCTCCGGTTGCAGTGAACGCTCCCAGTTCCTCTGGCTAATGGAAAGAGGCGATGTTCCAAGCGTGGCCTAATAAAACCACAGAGTGAGAGAGGATTCTTTTCTTTTTTTTTAATGTTTTTAACCGTATCCGAGCAGGCTGGTCAACCCAGAAGATTTTTCCCTTCCTTTGCGATGACATGGAGGTGTAGGATAGACAGTGAGCAGACAGAGAGACAGAGAGAGAGAGACAGAAAAATGAAAGAAAACAGAGCATTCTTGAGGCCTCGAGTCCCATGACTGCTTCTGTCTCTTTCCCAAACAGAGCCATAATTGTGGAGTGCTTGGTGGTGACTGCGCTTGTAGAAGATGTAGATGGATGGGGGTGGTGTGTGTGTGTGTGTGTGTGTGTGTGTGTGTGTGTGTGTAGAGACGAGGACTGGCTTGTGTTGGAAAACAACAGAACAGCGTCGCCTTTTGTTGTTAAGCCAATTCTGGATCTGTAAATATGGGGAGACAAGAAGACGTTGTGTACTCACGGTCGCCCCCGACGTTGAGCTGGGAGGGGTCGTCGTGGTGTTTGGCCTGGGTGGAGGGTTGGACGCGGGCGTCTTGCGGAGGCGTGAGCGTCGTGGACTCGGAGGCGGGCGCCCCTCGAGAGGAGCTGGTGCCGGGTGTCGAAGTGGACCGGGCGGTGGTCGTGGTGGTCTCGGTCCCTGCTGGCTCAGGCGTGGGAACGGAAGTGGGGAGGTGTGTTTGGATGAGAGTGGATGAGTTTGATGTAACATGCGGTGCGTTTGTGGTCTGCGTGTTGGTCTGCGTGGTGGCCGGCGCGGTGGTCTGTGTGGTGGTCTGTGTGGTGGTTGGCGTTGTGGTCTGCATACTGGTCTGCATAATGGTCTGCGTGCTGGTCTGCATGGTGGTCTGCGTGCTGGTCTGCATGGTGGTCTGCATGGTGGTCTGCGTGGTGGTCTGCGTGTCTTCAGTGGTGTTGTGAGCTGTTTGTTTGGGGGCGGCGGCGGCGGTGGTGGTGGTGGTGGTGTTAGGGGGGGTGTGAGACGCGGGGGGAGGAGGAGTTGGAGGCTGTGGCGTGGACTGGTTTGTAAGTTTCCCGTCGTCTCTAGGAACGGCGGTCTCCGAGGGGGAGACGTGGGAGTCTGCACAAAGAGAAAGACAACATTGTTTCAAAATTGTTACATTCCGTAATGACCTCTTGAGTTGTGGCCAAAAAAAAAAAAAAAAAAGAATGGTGCGGACATGAGGTCAGAGTGGCCCTGACCTTTGACCTCTGACCACCAAAGTCTAATTAGTTCACCCTTAAAACCAAGTAGATGTTCCCTTAGAGTCGAGCTGTAGTGTATGGTGACCGTACCTCCCAGTGATTTGGATTTGATCGTTCACGACCTTCTCTAATCTGTGCAGAGCTGAAGTCGTAGATCGATTGATGGGTGGAAGTCATGATGTCATTGGTTGAAATTGCTGATGTAAGCACGCCTCGTATTTTGTTTTCCAGGAAGGTTAGAATAAATATTGGATTTTGAGTTCAAAGTATGACTAATTTGGGAGGTTTGGGGGATTTTCTTCAGCATATGAATGCACAAAAGAGCAGAGACGTGATCTAAAAGGGTTAAAAGGGCATTTTTCATTTCACCTCGGCTCTCCTGAGATATCATTCCTTGGGTCCACCTAAATAAATACTCCAAAATAAACATGTGCTCACTTCCTCTCGCGGTACATAGCCACGGGGATCACTTCAGGTTTTAAGATGTTCCTCTTTCCCCGACACAATGGAAGTCAAGAGAGTTTAGTTTGTGATGCTCAGAGCTTTGAAATATAACACAACATTTCCCGGAACTCCTTTCTACCCTAGAAATAGTCCTGATGAAATCCGCTGATTTCATGGCCTGTGGATTATTATAAAAGGGGCATTTTGTTGTGGAAGCAGCTATTTCTGTGGTTTTTAGTCACGCTAGCAGCATGGACGGCAGCGTTGGTCTGTCTGTCCACACCGAAGTATCTTCTCGATGGATAGCATGACATTTTCATCATTCATGGTCCCTTGAGGACAACTCTTTACATTTTGTTTTTCAGTGACGTGTCTCAACAGCTAAACTGGACGGATTGAAGTTTAAGGCACTTCAGCGTTGGCTTCACTTCCCAGAACTGGCAGTTGTCGCCTGGTTTTGTGTTTATTTATTTTTCGGCGAATGGATTTCAATCAAAGTGTGGGGGAGGAGTCTGTCACCGTGACGATATTATCGTGAATATTTCTTTTTGTATTATATCACAGTTGAGTACAAGCTAGGAGTACTTTCAACTGTTCTCCCCCACACAGAATAAACTAAGAGCCTAAAAATGTGCCTTGTCTGTGAACATGTTTGCGAGTCTAAAGTGTGAACCAGCAGCGGTGTGTGTGTGTGTGTGTGTGTGTGTGTGTGTGAGAGTGTGTGTGTGTGTGTGTGTGTGTGTGTGTGTGTCTGTTTCACGTCTACCTTCTCACCCCCTTGTGAAAAGTCACACAGCATTAAATCACTTTCTCTCCTCAACACCGACCGACTTTTTCTCTCAGTATATTTTACCCTCCGTTTGTTCCCCAAACAGACTCATTGAATGAACTTCTACTCTTTTATTTTTACTTTGCATGTAAAACCATCAGATCTCTGTGCTCCAGTAGTTTTTTTGTTGTTTTTTTTTAAACTAGGCTAAGCCGACGTTAGCCACTCAAGGAGTGTCCCACTTCTGGACATGGAAAACAGAGATAAGGACTTTGTTAAATATAGCTCCGCCTGCTTTGTCACACTTCACATGCTGGACTCTCTGATTGTGAAGTGTGACAAACCGCCTACAACAATCAGTCAGCCGTTAGGTTTCCTACGACAGAACAACGCAGGATTAACATTTACCGTTAACTCTCTTCGGCTCCGGTGTCACGGAGACGGTTTCCTCTTCTGTAGTCGCGTTGTTGATCAAACCGCCTCTGGGATGTGGATTTGTGTCGTTTGGTGACGGTGCGGCAGCAACGTGACCGATGGAGTCCGGCAGGCTGGAACCAGGCAGAGGCTCTGCAGCGGGGGCCTCGCTTACTGAAGAGGAGGAGGTGGTGGTGGCGGTGGTGGTGTGGTTGCCATCTGATGAAGTCAAATTTGGATAGTGGTCATTGATAGTGGTCGTATAGCAAAGCAAAAGTGAGCTCCCAGGCGATGTGACGACAGGAAGCCGAGGTCAAACGAAAAGCAGGTCAAATTCAAACCCCGATAAAAACAGTAGCTACAATAAATAAAACAATGGAAAAACAGTAAAAAGGAATCAAAAAGGGACCTCTTGGGGGACCTGACCCCCGGGTTGGAAGCCACTCAATGAACACTAGCATCCCCATCAAACTTTCTTATATAAAACAACACAAACGGGACGAGGCTGACTCTGATTTCACCCGGCGTGATAACGGACTCCAGCCCCGGTGACACAGAACCAACCTTTTTCCTTTTTTGTTAACTGTCTCGAGCCCTCGTTTCCGTACCTGCTTCCCTTTGATGCAGACCAGAGCTCTGTTGTAACGTAATGTCATTACCGCTCAGTAACACGCCGCCACCATGCCTTCCATTACCGGCGTAATAACTCACTGGGCTCATCAGAGAGAGAGAGACAGAGAGAGAGAGAGAGAGAGAGAGAGAGAGAGCCCCGTTTGAACTCCGAATGATGCAAAAACAGACGCGCTCAGAAATAGCCTGCTCGGCCGTATAATACTGGCCTTGTTCCTTCCCTTTGGCTCCATTAGAGCTGCGCAGGTCAAACTCTGGAGTCGTATGTTGTATGTGTGTGTGTGTGTGTGTGTGTGTGTAGTAGATTCATAAAGGGAAGCACTGTTTCCAGTGTTGCACACTCCTCTCAGCAGATATCACAGCGCCTTGCCTTCCAGGCCAAAGTGGCATGTACCTGGAGAAGGAGCTCTCTCCTCTGGCTTCCTGAACCCCGCCAGCCTACCGCCGCTCCGCCAGCAGCCGTCAGCCGTCAGCCTCCAACTCTGCCTCTTTTTTCATGTGAACTCGTTTCGTGACCTTTCAGGCAGCAGGTCACGTCTCTTGCGGGGGCCCAGGTCTGATTATGCAACAGTTCACCGCCGTTATTCAACTACGTCATGTGTTGTGTCGATGGTCCGCGGCCGGCCCACGTGGGCTCTAAAGATACTACACATGTGTTAGAGGAGGACACACTCTGGTTCATATGGAACCAGGGCTGCTTCCTCCGGTTAATTTATAAGCGATACGTATGACATATGAGTGGATTTCATCTTCAGAACATAACAGACAATAAATGAGTTTGAACTATTAACTTGTTTCCACTTTAAGACGTATATAATGTACATTAAAGCAAAGGTCATAACGGGGATGTTTTTCTTCTTCTATTTATGTCACATTGATGTGCGTCATCCCTCAGAGTGCTTGCAGTGTTCTTCTGCTCCCTCAGCTTGGTGAGTGACTTTAAACCAGAATATTTAATCAGCGTGTAAGATTTTAAAAGCAAGATTCAAGACCATTTCAACCATTTGTTTAAAAGGTCTGAGGGACTTTTTAATGTCAACGCTATGTTGATGTGACTATCCTGGATGAATAAAGGTTAAATAAAAATGGAAAAATAAATAAATGTTAATGCTTGTATATTATTTTCAATTTTGTGCAGTGTGATACAGACTTAAATTCATTTTTTTTACTCACCATATACAGTTAGTTAGAGTATAAACCTGTTCCTGATTATTTAGAGGTTAAGTCTGAACCTAAAAAAGGCTTTTGGCCACATAACATGTAAGAACTGAGAAAAAGTTGGATATTTTTACATTTTCTCAGGGGATTTCTTCTTTTGGACAAAAATTGATGGTTTGCTCTGCCGTCGACAGAAACAGAAGAATTAATGAATAGTTGTAGTCCAAAGTGCTGATTCTGTCTCCATACTGTGTGTCTATTCAGATACACGGCTTTATAAATCTGCTCATAAAGTGTGCACACTGTACAACAGACGCGAGCCAATTAGCATGAGCCCAGTGAAGTGACAGTGTGCCGCTGCACATAGTTAGAGGTGCCATTTATCACAATGTACTTCCCCCGCTCATTTACAGCCTATAAATGTCCTCCAGCGGAGCCCAGCTGCTTTCTATTCACTTGGATTTCAGCTGCCGGGACAGTTCTGCCCAATAAAACTCTTTTCAAATGTCAATAGTCTCATTTTCCTTTTTTATGGGTGGGAGGGCAAAAAAGAGGGGGGGGGGGGGGGGGACGGCGTAAACAGGTAAGAGCGTGGGTGAGAGTGAGACACACACAGGATGTGTGGAGAGGAGTGTGATGCAAGCTGAAAGAGGAAGGGGAAGTGGTGTGAAAGGTGAAGGCTGCTGGGACAAGTAGGACAGGCTGAACAGACAGAGAGTTCGTCTGCCTCTGATCTCAAGTAGGGTTGAAAGAAAAAAAACACACACCAACACAAAAAAATGTTCACAAGCAAGAAAAGTGACTGAGAAGTTACTTTAGCAGCTGTGTGGGGTTAGAAAACACCACAGGTGCCCCTGGAGGCAGGTGAGATCAGTGTGTGTGTGTGTGTGTGTGTGTGTGTGTGTGTGTGTGTGTGTGTGTGTGTGTGTGTGTGTGTGTGAGAGAGAGAGAGAGAGAGAGAGAGAGAGAGAGAGAGAGAGAGAGAGAGAGAGAGAGATGAACCAAGACCATTTCTCGCACAAACGAAACAAGCTGGAAACCAGAGAACAAGCCGACGGGATGGAATGAAAACCAGTACCCACCGTGGACAGCGGATCCCAGGTGAACGAGCAGCAGCGACAAAAGGGCAAGACACAGTTTGGTCTCCATCACTGTGAGGAAATAACCTCCCCAAAAATCAAATAGAATCAAAACAACAAACGTCCCCCTCGTCTCGTGTCGGACTCTCCTTCCTCCCTCCCTCGTCCACGGGCCGGTAGCAGACTTTTAGGGGGGGAGGTCGCTTTGGAAATCCCAGGCAGCTCCTGTTCAAGCAGACAGCAGCTCCGCCAGTGTGTGTGCGTGGCTGCAGGGACTGAAGGAGGAGTGTATGTCTCTCTCTCTCTCTCTCTCTCTCTCTCTCTCTCTCTCTCTCTCTCCTCTCTCTCTCTCTCTCTCTCTCTCTCTCTCTCTCTCTCTCTCTGCCACGTGTTCTCTGTTCGCAGAAGTCAGCGGGTCTGTCTCCGAGCCGTGACGCTCGTGTCAGTATTAAGACACAACTTCGGTATTACACACAAACAATGACGTAGAAAAAACCATACGTTATGGATTTACGTCATGTTGCTCTCGTGCCCGTAAAAAGGATATATGTGTTTACGTCGTTGCTGTTTCATATTTAACGTTGATGTAGCCTTTACGTCTTTTTAGTCTTTATTTAATTATGTGTATTCTTTATTTATATATATATATATATATATAATATATATATATATATATATATATATATATATATATATATATATATATATATATATATATATATATATATGTTTTTGTTTTATTTATATTTATATAATATGTTGCACTGCCTTTGTTGATGATCATGATTATTCTTTTTTGATCAACATGTATAACATAAATATAATCCAGACATATCAGAAATCATTAGATGACTTTCGGGACTTTGCTGTGACTTCAGTCTGACGAGCCTATAGTTATACTCTAT